>NC_088232.1:45202650-45375248 GCF_036934945.1 Oncorhynchus masou masou | reverse complement strand
CTGTCAATTTTTACTGTCATTTAAGTTATTATTGTGGAGTAACTACAATGTTGTTGATCCATCCTCATTTTTCTCCTATCACAGCCATTAAACTCTGTAAGTGTTTTAAAGTCACCATTGGCATCATGCTGAAATCCCTGAGTGGTTTCCTTCCTCTCCGGCAACTGAGTTAGGAAGGACGTATCTTTCTGGTGACTGGGTGCAATGATACACCATCCAAAGTGTAATTAATAACTTCACCATGCTCAAATGGATATTCAATGTCTGTTTTTTCTATTTTTACCCATCTACCAATAGGTGCCCTTCTTTGCGAGGCATTGGAAAATCTCCATGGTCTTTGTGTTTGAATCTGTTTGAGAAATTCACTGCTCGATTGACGGACCTTACAGAAAATTGTATGTGTGTGGGTACAAAGATGAGGTAGTCATCCAGAAATCATTTTAAGCAGCATTATGGCCCACAGAGTGAGTCTATGCAACTTATTATGTGTCTTGTTAATCAAATGCTTACTCCTGAACTTATTTAGGCCATAACAAAGCAGTTGAATACTTATTAAAGAGATTTTTATTAATTTGTAAAAGTTTAGAAAAACAAAATACCATTTTGACATTACGTCTCTATTTAATCCATTTTAAATTCAGGCTGTAACACTTTTTATTTTTAAGAAAGAGGTGCACTGTACCAGGGCAGAGATACTTAGAAAGGAGGAGGTAGGAATCTCAGTGAATGGAGAAACGTATTACACCCCTGTTGACAAATCACGTTCACGTTGTCATGCTGAATCACATGGTTGCTGAGCTAATTGTCATGCAATCCCTTCTATAAGTCAGGATATGAGAAACCTCCTTGTCCCAGAATCGCCCTGAATGCACCCATTGACGACGAATGTGCAACGTACACAATGGCCGTTATTATGATTCCAGTGGAGTTTCCCATCTCCTCAAAAGTATCTCTTTACGTATAACATAAGTAAATTCACTCATGTACTATGTCACGAATATTGCTGAAGGTGACTCCCCTTCTTGTTCAGGTGGCGCTCGGCGGTCGTTGTCGCCGGTCTACTAGCTGCCACCGATCCTTTTGTTCCGTGTTCGTTTGGTTTTGTCGAATTGGTTTCACCTATTCATTGTTTGGTTGTTAGGGTGGGGTTATTGAAGTTCGTTCAGCCCGCTTCTGTTTGTGCGGGCTTGTTTTTTCTGTATTTGAGAGAGGTGTTATTGTTTGTTGGGTTTTCTCGCTGTCCTGTTATTTTACCTAAGGGTTCTATGTTGTTTTTATAGTTACGCCTGTTTGGGTAAATACTATTTTGTTCCTTTTATTTTGGACATTAAAGCGTGTTTTTTCCCGCATCCTTTGCTCTCTGCGCCTGACTCCACACCCATTCACTCATTGAGCGTTACATACCAGGCCAATATTCAGACATTTTTTTCATATTTACTATTGTCAGTCCTATAATGTGCCATATGAGATGTTTCTCTCACTCCATGATCTGGGATCTGACAACCCACGTATGCTTTGTTAGCAGTAGCCTCCCACTGAAGCCTTCACGAGACGAGTATTGGCCTTCACAACTTTATATTGGTGAACAACTACAGTTAATTGCTTTCCATTTACAGAACATGCACTTACCCAAGGGATATTGTATAAACCGCTTTAAATTATTTCATTTGAAAAATGTTAATCTTGCCCTTGTGCTTTACCAGTGGGTAAAGTAGACATTTATAATTACACAGCTTTCAAACTACAATACAAGTAAATGAAACAGACATGGGCGATGCTTCGGTGAATAAAACCCTATGCCTCAATCTGAACCGGCCTTTGGGGTATGTGCAAACAATGGGTGGACGAAACAGTTGAAACCACATGCTCAAGTGCTGGAAGCCAATTAGGTTTCCCTTTATCGACCGTCCTTTTTTAGTCCAGTCAGCTTCCTACTCATCTCCTCCGTCTGTGTATCTCAGAGACAGTGTGCTGCTTTCACAACCTCTGCTGGAGATTGAGAGAGAGAAAGAGAGAGAGGACAAAGACAGAGAGAGGACAAAGACAAAGAGGGAAAAAGACAAAGCGAGGAAGAGAGAGATGGGTGTCCTAACACAAAAAGTACATACGAGAGTAAGTGAGTGTGGGAGTTAGTGAGGTGACCTTGTAACCAGGTGGGTTGACTTGGACGGGCTGGTAGGATGTTTGTGTCTACGGGGAAGGACGAACATATGCTCGCCTTGTTCCCTGGGTGAGACATTGGCTCCCGAGTGGCACAGTGGTCTAAGGCACTGCATCTCAGTGCTAGAGGTGTCGCTACAGACACCCTGGTTTGAATCTAGACTGTATCACAGCCGGCTGTGATTGGGATTTCCATAGGGCAGTTCAAAATTGGCCCAGTACGGTAGAGGATGGCGGAGTGGCTTTAAGGTGAGGGAGGGCGGTGGAAGATGGCGGAACAGCTCTAAGGAAAGAGAGAGGGCCCATGTAACTCCCCACTGTTTCCACTGATCCTGTCTGAGCTGCTTATCGACCCTCTCCCACACTGCTCTCTGGTGTTGTGGCTCTGGCACTCCAGCACTAGAGGCTGTGGGTTTAGCCTGTCTCAGACTCACTGCTGCTGGGTAGCACTATAACATCACTCAGGGGGTAACATGGGAGACATGGATTGGAAAGTATTTGTACTCTCATCCTCCCCTTGGTAAGCATGGGTTCCTTTTCTGAAGTCACGTTGTTAATTACTTGTTATTTGTTTACCAGGTCTGTTGTACAGAGTTATAGCTTATTTGATAGCTTCTTGCACAGTTTCAATGCATACACTTACATGAGGTAATGCTAAAGAACTTCAAGAGTATAATTTCTATTAATTTAACTAGAGTGATATCCACTGTGCAATTAAAATATACACTACATTACATTAATTGGCTTCAAATTTGCTGATAATTGCACTCTTTCTTTTGAAGCTGACCCTATTTCATCTATGACCAAAAATAGCAGGGCAATTTCCAACTGGAATTTAAAAAAATTACGCTGTGTAATTTTTCATACATTGGGGGAATTACGATTTTACAAATATGCTTTTGTTCGACACGTGAATTATGAGTTGTAAGACTCCTAATCCTAATTCATCAAAGCTGAGCTGTTGTTTTCTCTGGCATGCATTCCTACACACACACACACATTAACAGACACACACACACACACACACACACACACACACACACACACACACACACACACACACACACACACACACACACACACACACACACACACACACACACACACACACACACACACACACACACACACACACACACACACACAGCTACTGGATATGAAAGATCATAATATAGTCAACACATTAATCAATCAATCACTCTCTCAACCACTCCATTTATTCATTTATCAAAATTATTACAAACTAGATTCAACATGTTCTATGGGTGAGAGAAGAATTTGAGTTTGAGTGGGGATTTGGGGTGAATACGTGAGCATTTTAAAGATGACAAGTTTCAAAAGGGGGTGCTAGTTAGCTACTGTGAGCTCCTCCATTCTGTTTTGTGTAGACAGAGAGCTATGATCAGTGTGTGAGGTTTCAATTGAATTATAAAACATCCTGTACCACTGGTGAAAGTAAAAATACCTTCTAGTACTACTCACTGGAAGTCGTTATCTGTAAAATACTATTTATATTTTTCACTACTTTTTACTTCACCACATTCCTAAAGAAAATGACATACTTTTTACTCCATACATTTTCCCTGACACCCAAAAGTACTCGTTACATTTTGAATGCTTAACAGGACAGAAGTTGTCAAATTCCCGCAAGAGAGAACATCCCTGGTCATCTCTACTACCTCTGATCTGGCAGAATCACTAAATACACATGCTTTGTTTCTGAATGATGTCTGAGGGTTGGAGTGTGCCCCTTGCTATCTAAACATTAATAAAACACCAACAATTGTGCCATCTGGTTTGCTTAATATAAGGATTTTGACTTTTACTTTTGATACTAAAGTACATTTTTGCAATTACATTTACTTTTGATACTTAAGTATATTTAAAACCAAATACTGTACTTTTAGACTTTTACTCAAGTAGTATTTTACTGGGTGACTTTCACTTTTACTTGAGAAATTTCCTATTAAGGTATCTTTACTTCTACTCAAGCATAACATTTGGGTACAGAACAGTGTGCGTACTACAATTCTGCTCAAGAAGGCAACATTCTGTCAAGGTTTTAAACGGTTTCCTAATTTATCCAACTAATTAATCCACAGTCTGCATGTTGTCTTTAAGTGCATTGCTCTTTGCAGCTATTACAAGTGACTGAGTGGACACATAACAGAGTGGACACGTAACAGAGTGGACTCATAACAGAGTGGACATGTAACAGAGTGGACTCATAACAGAGTGGACACGTAACAGAGTGGACTCATAACAGAGTGGACACGTAACAGAGTGGACTCGTAACAGAGTGGACTCGTAACAGAGTGGACACGTAACAGAGTGGACACGTAACAGAGTGGACTCGTAACAGAGTGGACTCGTAACAGAGTGGACTCGTAACAGAGTGGACACGTAACAGAGTTGAACTGTAACAGAGTGGACTCATAACAGAGTGGGATAGGGCAGATCTGAAGTGGAGCTGGTCTTTCACAAGGCAGGAGGGGAAGCATTAATTAATCAGCACTGCTGTGACCTTGTGACCCTTGTGTATGAGACAGGTACTCACAGAAGCCTTTGATGTCTAGTGCATCGTATTCCAAGGAAGAAAGACAGGAAGTGAACACAGAGAGAGAGAGAGAGAGAGAGAGAGAGAGAGAGAGAGAGAGAGAGAGAGAGAGAGAGAGAGAATATGTGCATGTAAGGACAAGAGAAATGTTTGGAGACCAGCCCTGAATGTGCTGCTGCTCTGTGTGTGTCTCCCTGGGTAACACTTGTGACACAGACGTTTCACAGTCTTTCTGACGGCTGATCTGCTATTCCCCTTACCATAGCCAAGTGAGCCAACTGGGCCTGGCCTGAGTTTATGTAAGCAGAGGCCCGGCTTGACTCTCATCTCCTCTCCATTACGACCAGAGCTGGGTGCAATACTTCTGTTGTGTCCGCCGGCCTGTCAGTCTGTTATTTGTGATATTGTTTGGTGTTTCGGGTGTTTACATCCTGTTGTGGAGTCAACCAGGCCGGCCCCTAACACATGGAAGATTAGCTAAAAGATTAAGCCATATCAGATGAGGACGTGACGCAAGGACATGGGGACATTTGAGACAGACCATTGTAGCACTCACACAGAGATTGAATTATGTTGGCTGGTCAAAGTAGAGTGTTGCGTGGTAAAGGATTTGTTGTAGTGGGTACCGATAGATATTGCAGCTCTATTTCTTTGCATATGTATTTTGTTGTTGTTGTAATTTCTTAAATTATTAGCCCAGAACGTTATATAACATTTGATTTGAATAGCACATTTTTTATTTTTTTTGTGATTTGAGGAGTGAACAGGACCATTCAAGGCAGTTGCCATCTAACCTCGTTGACATCTTTACATGAGACGGTTGTCAGTGGCAGTTCAAGGCTTGCTACACTTCTGGCATTTTTATCAGTGTGGGGAAAGCAGGGGAAAGGGGGTGTATGTCACAGGAGGTTGGTGGCACCTTGATTGGGGAGGACGGGCTCATGGTAATGGCTCGAGCGGAATAGGTGGAATGGCATGAAATACATCAAACGCATGGTTTCCATGTTTGATGCCATTCCATTCGCTCTGTTCCAGCCATTATTATGAGCCATCCTCCCTTCAGCAGCCTCCTGTGGTGTATGTGTGTGTGTGTGACTGACCTGCTAACACAAACAGACATCCATACAGACAGAGACAGCACAGGACAGACAAAGAGTGAGGGGCAGCTCAGAGACACCAGCCACGGCCACAGGAACCTTTTGTCTGGCATGTTTTTTATCAGCCTCACCTCATCTGTCAGCCCTGCACATGACCAAATTAGTCCCCCGTATCAGTCTGTTATCTGGCCACGTCCCGCCTGGCCAAGCCGGAATCACTCTCTATCCTGCTCACTTCCCAACCAGCTGGTCCACTCTGAGGAATCCCAGGCTATGGATCCTTGGGCTTGAGCCTCCGCAGACTCCGGGAACACTGGTGCGAGAAAAAGAGCCTCACTGCCTTTTAAGGCCACTAAGCCCCAGCTGGGTATATAAATATACGCTGAGTGTATATACTGTATAATTTTTTTACAAATGTAATCCTTATTTTACCAGGTAAGTTGACTGAGAACACATTATCATTTACAGCAGTATACACTTTACTAATATTGAGTTGCAGCCTCTTTTGCCCTCAGAACAGCCTAAATTCGACAGGCATGGACTTCAAAAGCATTCCACAGGGATGCTGATCCATGTTGACTCCAACGCTTCCCACAGTTGTGTCAAGTTGGCTGGATGTCCTGTGGGTGGTGGACCACTGTTGATACACATGGGAAAGTATTGAGAGTGAAAAACGCAGCAGCTCTGCAGTTCTTCACACACTCAAACCTGTGCGCCTGGCTCCTACTACCAATTCCCTGTTCAAAGTTACTTAAATCTTTTGTCTTACCCAGTCAGTCATTCTCATGAAAAGAGCCGGTGTTCCTAAAGTTTTGTGCACTCAGTGTATATTATATAATTTATATATTTACAGTTGAAGTCGGAAGTTTACATACACTTAGATTGGAGTCATTAAAACTAGTTTTTAAACCACTCCACACATTTCTTGTTAACAAACTATAGTTTTGGCAAGTCGGTTAGGACATCTACTTTGTGCATGACACAAGTTATTTTTTAAACAATTGTTTACAGACAGATTATTTCACTTATACTTCACTGTAACACAATTCCAGTGGGTCAGAATTTACATACACTAAGTTGACGGTGCTTTTAAACAGCTTGGAATATTACGGAAAATGATGTCATGGCTTTAGAAGCTTCTGATAGGCTAATTGACATAATTTGAGTCAATTGGAGGTGTACCTGTGGATGTATTTCAAATCAAAAGACATCAGTCAAGACCTCCACAAGTCTGGTTCATCCTTGGGAGCAATTTCCAAACACCTGGAGGTACCATGTTCATCTGTACAAACAATAGTACGCAAGTATAAACACCATGGGACCATGCAGACGTCATACCGCTCAGGAAGGAGACACGTTCTGTCTCCTAGAGATGAATGTACTTTGGTGTAAAAAGTGCAAATCCATCCCAGAACAACAGCAAAGGACCTAGTGAAGATTCTGGAGGAAACAGGTACAAAAGTATCTCTATCCACAGTAAAATGAGTCCTATATCAACATAACCTGACTGGCCGCTCAGCAAGGAAGAAGCCACTGCTCCAAAACTGACATAAAAAAAAGCCAGACTACGGTTTGCAACTGCACATGGGGACAAAAATTGTACTTTTTAGACAAATGTCCTCTGGTCTCATGGAACAAAAATAGAACTGTTTGGCCATAATGACAATCGTTATGTTTGGAGGAAAAAGGGGGAGGCTTGCAAGCCGAAGAACACCATCCCAATTGTGAAGCACGGGGGTGGCAGCATCATGTTGTGGGGGTGCTTTGCTGCAGGAGGGACTGGTGCACTTCATGAAATAGATGGGTTCATGAGGAAGGAAAATTATGTGGATATATTGAAGCAACATCTCAAGACATCAGTCAGGAAGTTGAAGCTTGGTCGCAAATGTGTCTTCCAAATGGACAGTGACCCCAAGCATACCTCCAAAGTTGTGGCAAAAGGGCATAAGGACAACAAAGTCAAGGTATTGGAGTGGCCATCACAAAGCCCTGACCTCACTTCTATAGAAAATTTGTGGGCAGAACTGAAAAAGCGTGGGCGAGCTAGGAGGCCTACAAACATGACAGTTACACCAGCTCTGTCAGGAGGAATGGGCCAAAATTCATCCAATGTATTGTGGCAAGTTAAACACAATACGTTGTTAAACAATTTAAAGGCAATGCTACCGAACACGAATTGAGTGTAAACTTCTGACCCACTGGAAATGTGATAAAATAATTAAAAGCGGAAATAAATCATTCTCTCTACTATTATTCTGACATTTCACATTCTTAAAATAAAGTGGTGTTCCTAACTGACCAAAGACAGGGAATTTTTACTAGGATTAAATGTCAGGAATTGTGGAAAAACTGAGTTTAAATGTATTTGGCTAAGGTCTATGTAAACTTTCGACTTCAACTGTACATAAAACGAGACAGTCAGTTTGCAAAGGTGAAATGAAAACTTGATGTTGATTGTACTGTGGTATCCGGTGATATTTGCTTAATTTATTTTCTACTGGGAGCAGATGTAGGCGGACAGTGAGGGAAAAAAGTATTTGATCCTCTATCAATCAGAAAGATTTCTGGCTCCCAGGTGTCTTTTATACAGGTAACAAGCTGAGATTAGAAGCACACTCTTAAAGGGGGTGCTCCTAATCAAATCAAATCAAATTAAATCAAATTGTATTTGTCACATACACATGGTTAGCAGATGTTAATGCGAGTGTAGCGAAATGCTTGTGCTTCTAGTTCCGACAATGCAGTAATAACCAACAAGTAATCTAACTAACAATTCCAAAATTACTGTCTTATACACACAAGTGTAGGGGGATAAAGAATATGAATGAGTGATGGTACAGAGCGGCATAGGCAAGATACAGTAGATGGTATCGAGTACAGTATATACATATGAGATGAGTTTGTAAACAAAGTGGCATAGTTAAAGTGGCTAGTGATACATGTATTATGGAGCTCTTTGGCATCAACTCAACTCACCATATTTGGAGGAGGAGGAATGCTGCCTAATGACCCCGAGAACACCATCCCCACCGTCAAACATGGAGGTGGAAACATTATGCTTTGGGGGTGTTTTTCTGCTAAGGGGACAGGATAACTTCATCGCATCAAAGGGCCGATGGACGGGGCCATGTACCGTCAAATCTTGGGTGAGAACCTCCTTCCCTCAGCCAGGGCATTGAAAATGGTTCGTGGATGGATATTCCAGCATGACAATCACCCAAAACACACGGACACCAAGTACTAAGTCATGTTTTGCAGAGGGGTCAAAAACGTATTTCCCTCATTAAAATGCTTTTAAAATATAACATGTTTGACATGCGTTTTCCTGGATTTTGTTGTTGTTATTCTGTCTCTCACTGTTCAAATAAACCTACCATTAAAACTATAGACTGATCATTTCTTTGTCAGTGGGCAAACGTACAAAATCAGCAGGGGATGAAATGCTTTTTTCCCTCACTGTAACTTGGAGTTACGTGTTTTACTTTTCTATTATTTTTTTTAGTTTTTTTCTCTCTGCATTGATGGGAAGTGCCCCTAAGTAAGCATTTCACTGTTAGTCTACACCTGTTGTTTATGAAGCATGTGACAAATAAAATTGAGGAGAGACAACCTGGCAAATTGCTGCCCAGCGTAAGCAATATTGAGGAAAGATGATAATAGGCTCTTGGTGGGCCTTACTTGTGACGTCTTAAGTACATTTCTCAAGTTGTAAGTTCTGTAACTGAAAGATTACCCTCTAGCATATTATCAACAGAGATGTAGTATTTCTTCTCTTCAGAGTTCCAAAGATTTTGAGCTTGAGTCCCATGACTTGACGTTTTATGGAACTTGGGTTCATTTCAGTGAACAGTTTTCGAAAGTACATCCCAAATCTGGTGGATTTGCTACTGGACATGTAATTGCTATTCTTGCTCGTGCCTGAAATGTGTCATTGCTTAAATTGCAGCACACATCCATTCCATCACACTGTAATCAACCAGTCCACATGACTACATGTGATTGATGTAGGGACAAAGCTTCAGTAGTACATTTCAAGTGATAAAAATCAGGGATTTTTTGGGGGGACGTTTTCCAATTGGCCCCTGGACCGTCAAAGATAGGATACAACATATTTGACCATGATTGAGGGAAGCCCTTCACACGTGTACACAAATGCGTAAACGCACATACGTACATGCAGATCTGATACTCACGTGTTGAATGCGAAATGAGAGAGAGCTCGTTTTTTTGTTTTGAAGGACACTAAAAAAGTGTTCTATTGAAAAAGTTTGGTTACTAGCTACCATTGATGGGGCTGTTGTGGACCGGGTCGAGAGCTTCTAGTTCCTTGGACTCCACATCCCTAAGGACTTTTAACATGGTCCACACCAACCGGCACAGCCATGAAAAGGGCACGTTAGCTCCTCTAGATTTGGCGTGGGCACTCGGATCCTCCAAAAGTTTTACACCTGCACCATCACAAGCATCTTGACAGGCTGCATCACCGCTTGATGTGGCAAATGCACCGCCCTTGACCGCAAAGCACTACAGAGGGTGATGAGGACAGCCCAGTACATCACTGAGACCGAGATCCCTGTCATCCAGGACCTCACTAGACTATATATGCACACCATATGCTCACTCACTCATATGCTGCAAGACTATATATGCACACCATATACACACTTACTAGACTATATATACTCACCATATACACACTACATTGACACACTACATTGACCCTCCCACACAAAACCCACACACATTCACATACACTACATACCGACTAACACACATAACACACACACGCAGACCGACACAACACAAACACACATACATACACATTAGACACACCCACACTCACTCACTTTTACACTCATAATTTACTGCTGCTACTATCTGTCCAGGGATCCAATGCCAAAGGCGGGAGTAATGGAGAGGACAGTGTTTCTCTATCACACGTGAGGGATCTTTTAAACAAACGAAAAGGATTCTACAAGCAGTTGTTACAACAACAGGAAAAGTCTTCACATGAGAACTGGACGGAGTCTGTGGAGAAAGTAAGAAAAATGATCAGTGAAAAGCTGCAGATGGATCATATGAAGACTGAGGTGGAGCGCGCCCAAAGGTCTGGAAAACATGTGACCAGCCCAGGTGACAGACCCAGGCCAATAGGAGTCAAGTGCCTGAGGTTTAAAGGAAAATGTCATCCAATCTCGTGGTAATTGTTTCATTAGTCCATTGTTGATATAGTCCCAAAATGTTTTTCATGTCAGCAATCAAGTTTTCAACATATGTAACATCATGTTTTTCTCCATATTATGTGTATCTCTGATAAGCTACCAAAGAAAGGGCTAGGAATAGGCCGTATTTATATATGCAGCCTCAGAAATAAGGTTCATGAAATCAATATCTTGCTAACATTGGATAACATTTATGTACTGGCCACCTCTGCAACTCAGTTAGATAATTCCTTTGATGATTCTGCAGTAGCAATACAGGGATACATCTGCAGAAAAGACAGGAATACTATGGGGAAGGTGTTGCTGTATATATTCAGAGCAATATTCTTGTAAAGCTTAGAGAGGATCTAAATCCTCTTCTTTTGGGGTGCTGCTATAGGCCACCAAGGGCTCGCAGTCAGTATTTGGATAATAAGTAAATAATGATTCATTATGTATGTGACCTGTACATTGTCTGGTTATCAACTAGCTGTCCTCTCAAGAGGAAGTGTCTAAATGTGCCTGTAACATGACCCAGGTTATCACTCAACCAACTAGAGTTTCGACCAATAGTGTTGGATCTGTGGCATCCACTTGTATAGATCATATTGTTCCAAAGCAATATCAGTTTCAATTGGCCGTAGTGATCATAACATTGTGGCAATGACAAGGGAACCCATAGTGCCAAAGGTTGGGCCTAAAGTAATGTACAAGAGATCATACAAACTGTTTTCTCAGGACTCTTTTCTTGAAAATGTAAAAACATATATATGTTGATCTGATGTGTATGAGTAAGTGAATCCAGATGCAGCACTGGAAGTGTTTGTAAAATGATTCATTCCAGTTGTTGACAAGCATTCACCTGTTAAAAAACTAACTGTGAGAACGGTTAGAGCCCCCTCCATTGATGATTCATTTCAAAATGCTATGGTTCAAAGAAATTATGCACAAGTGGTGGCAAAAAAGTAAGGCTGCTCCGCTGATTGGTTGACAAACTGTTAATTGAGAAATTTTGTGACAAAAGGTAAGAGAAATATGAAAAAAATTATATTATCAAACAATTTATTTTTAATTTTTAATAATAATAATGAAGGATTGCTGTTTTTAATTTGGTCAAGTTAATGTGGGAGAGGCAGAAAAGCTATTGCTATATATGATAAGCCACCAGGTAAAGACAACCTTGATGGTAAACTACTGAAAATTGTAGCAGACTGTATTGTCACCCCTATTTGCTGTCTTTAACCAAAGCCTAAAGGAGTGTGTGTGTCCACAGGCGTGGAGGGAAGCTGACGTAATTCCATTGCCTTTAAATAGTAAACATCCACCCAATCATTTTGCTGCCTGTTCTTAGTAAACTGATGGAAAGGATTGTGTTTGACAAGTTAACTACTGACTTTCAGCATGCATATAGAGAAACACTGACTCCGAAGACTGATGATTGGTTAAAGGAAATGGACAAGATGATAGTTGGAGCTGCATTGTTAGATTTCAATGCAGCCTTTGATATTATTGACATAGATTACTATTGAAAAAACTCACTTACTATGACTTTACACCGCCTGCCATCATATGGATGGAGAGTTATTTATCCAATAGAACCCAGAGAGTGTTCTTCAATGGCAACTTTTCTAACATTAGATATGTACAGTCCCTCAGGGCAGTTATCTTGGGCCGTTACTCTTCTCTGTTTTACAAATTATTTTCCACTGGTCTTACACTAAGCTAGAATTAAGATCTATGCGGATGATTCCGCATTCTACATTCCAGCACCTAAAGCCAGTGAGCTTACTGAAATTCTAAATGAGGAGTTACAGTAGGTATCAGAATGGAGGGCCTCCCGGGTGGAGCAGTGGTTAAGGGCGCTGTACCATCAGAGACTCTGGGTTCGCGCCCAGGCTCTGTCGCAACCGGCCGCTACCGGGATATCCGTGGGGCGACACACAATTGGCCTAGCATCGTCCGGGTTAGGGAGGGCTTGGCCGGTAGGGTCCTCGCCTCATCGCGCACCAGCAACTCCTGTGGTGGGCCGGGCGCAGTGCGCGCTAACCAAGGTTGCCAGGTGCACGGTGTTTCCTCCAACACATGGGTGTGGCTGGCTTCCGGGTTGAATGCGCGCTGTGTTAAGAAGCAGTGGTGGGTTGTGTATCGGAGGACGCATGACTTTCAACCTTCGTCTCACCCGAGCCCGTACGGGAGTTGTAGCAATGAGACAAGATAGTAGCTACTAAAACAATTGAATACCGTGTGAAAATTCAAAACAAAAAAAATGAATATATATATATATATACTGTATATATCAGAATGGGCAATTCATAATAAAATACATCTAAAAATAAAAACATTGTATTTGGTACAAAACGTTCTCTTAGACCTAAACCCCAACGGGAGTTGTACATAAAGGTTGTGACCATTGAACAAGTTGAGGAAGCTAAACATTGGATGGTCAATTATCATGGTCAAGTCATATTAACAAAGTTGCTGTGAAGATGAGGAGGAGTATGTCTGTTATAAAACATAAACTATACTAGTTGTTCACGCTCTGGTCTTGTCCTATTTTCATTACTGTTCAGTAATATGGTCAAGTGCATCTACTGTAGCTGGCTCAAAACAGAACAGCACGCCTTGCCATTAACTGCACATACAGAACTAACCAACAACATGCATGCCATGTCATTCCTGGTTGAGGAAGATAAACTGATTCTCTTCTAGTTTTTATGAGAAGTATTACTGTGACAAAAATGTCAGAGTGTCTACGTAATCAAATAAAATTCAGCTCAGGCACCCATACATAACCCATGAGACATGCCACCAGGGGTCTCTTCACAGTCCTCAAGTCCAAAACACAATGACGTTTAAAAAACAGATTAAACAACACAATGACCTTTAAAAATGGATAAAACAACATAATTACCTTTAAATAATAGATTAAATAACAACCCAGGGAATGGCAGGGACTGTGAGGGGACATAAAAAAACACACAAACACACACAGAAACACTAACACACACATCATTTTTTTGTTTTACTGTTTGTGTTATTTTTGTTGTTGTATTGTTTGTATATCGTTGTATTTTAAATGTTTGTATGTTCTTGTCTATCAATGTGTTTTGTTACTTGTCATGTTAATGTTTTTTGGTGGACCCCAGCAAGAGAAGCTGCTGCTTCTGCGAAGACTAATAGGGATCCAAAAAAATAAACAAAGAAACACACACACACTCACACACCACACACACACACAAACACACAAACACATGAGACACTGTACAGGCCGTGTACAGAAGGGGGAGAGTATGTCGAGGGACAGGGATGGGGAGGGGTGCCAAAGACTACAGCAGATAGCCTGTGCCAACCTGAACCCAACCCTTCCGTCCAAACAGAAATAAAGTGCTCTTGGCTCCCAGCAGCCCCCAGCATGCAGTGTTCTTGCCAAACTTTTCCCTGAAAAATGTAAAAACAAGACTAATTTGATGCAATGATTTGCTGGAAAAAATATGAAACATACAGTATCTTTAGAGTGTGAGTCAGATTTTCATTCAGAAAGTTAATTATGCAATTTGAAGTTTTCCATCATTCTCTGTATGTCCAGGGATGGAAGCTGGACATTATACTACATTCAGTAGGAAATATACTTATTACTGATTCCTAACATACCATTTACTGTAATAACCGTGAAATTGAAACCCGTCGTCAATCATTAATCAGCTCCTATATCAGCGCTGATACAAGCACTGCAGATTGCAGCAGACCCGTTCCGGTTTTGTCATGTATTCCAGTATCTACAGTATCTCTGTGTTTATTTTTGCATTAGCCAAGGCTCCGGTGCTGTCTGTGCTGTCTCGTAGCTGTGTTTGCTGATCTCTCATTGCTCTCATTGCCTCAGGCACTATTTGCCTTTACCTAAAATAAGCGTTTCTGATTAGGGCCCTGATCTCGGCTGCATCTCGAGCAATACTCATACTGCTGATGGCGCCCTAACCCCAGGACACGGAGAGAAACCACACGTCACCATAGCAACACAGCACTTTCTCAGCCAAGAACTTGACCTGCTCCTCAGACAAGCGGCAAGTCTGACAAATAGGCTTTCTCTCTCTCTCTCTCTCTCTCTCTCTCTCTCTCTCTCTCTCTCTCTTTCTCTCTCTCTCTCTCTCTCTCTCTCTCTCTCTCTCTCTCTCTCTCTCTCTCTCTCTCTCTCTCTCTCTCTCTCTCTCTCTCTCTCTCTCCCCCTCTCTCTCTCTCTCTCTCTCTCTCTCTCTCTCTCTCTCTCTCTCTCTCTCTCTCTCTCTCTCTCTCTCTCTCTCTCTCTCTCTCTCTCAAGGCTTCTGTCTCGGCTCAGATAGCCTCCTGCATGTAGTGCAGAAAATAAACCCCCATAAGCCGCTGTTCTACTCCCCACCACATTTGGGTACTATTGACTTTAATACCCGGAGATCAAAGTTGCACACAGCGTGCAAATCTGTCTGTGTGGGAATAAGCTACAGGAATATACAGTGGTGACAGTCACCATTGCTGATGTCATACCACATTGTAATTTTATGCCTTTTTATGGAAAATTGTGGGGTTGCCAACCGGTAGAAAATATCAATATAACTGTAGGAGTGAAAACTGAGATGGAAAAATAAAAGCCCTCAGACATTCACAAATTCTCAGCAAGCCTTGCTGTACGGTGTGAATTCGTTGACACGAAAAGCCTCTGACATTAGCTCAGGCTCTCTAAGAACATTGGGGCCCCTCGAGGAAGAATCAGGTTTCCAAGACATGCCTACAGTTGAAATACACCTCCTCTGGGCCAACCATTCCTCTGATCTCTAACTCTTCCAGGAGAGGACTACTCAGCTCCTTCCCTTACCAAAACAGGAAGTGACACATTAAGGGAACAATCTCCTCCCTTGTTAGGGTCTGACACAGTGAAAGCAGAGAGAGGCCTTGCCATTAACACCACTGGCGGATTTTGTCAGCTGATAAGGGCTGACAGATGAGGTGGACTGGTGACCTTAAACTGTAGATAGGATAGTATCCTTTCCCTGTGCTCTTGAGTTAATGGTGCACTCACTCTGGCTTGGAACGACGCCCTTGGGGAAGCTATTACGCAGCGAGCATAGTGACTACACAATGGAATCAGATCCTGCCTCATGGAACTGCTGCCCACACAAGCCCAGCAGTATGCTATTACAATTCAAGGACAAACAGTATTATTAATTTTCCTCTCGCATCCAAGCAACTGGCAAAGTCTACTAATCAGCCCCTTTGAAACATTTCTGATTGCAGCCAAGGTGTACCAAGCAACAAAAGAGAATAGTTTCTAGTTAGTTTTTTTGTGGAAGTTTCTAGTGTTTTAGAGGTCACTTCCATGGAGCGAAGAGAACATAAGGATGTATTTCTGCACAGGATGGTGCTTCTCTCTTTGTCTAAATTGACAGAGAAATCTTTTGGAATATGTGTGGGTGGTCATATCAAATCAGCAGATTCCAACTAGAAAAAGTCCCAAAATAAGACTTTGACAAAATGCCTTTTTCACAAACATACAATGTAGAATCAACTCTCTTCCTTGTTGATCATTAGCCAACTACAAGTCACCAATAACAACATAATGAGATAATGGTCGAGAGTCAGAGGTGTATCAGACTTTCATTATTACTCCGTTCTCTACAGATCTGACTCATGTAACCCAATGCGCCAGTGATGACCTCAGAAGGGAAGACAGGCCAGCTCCAAATGGGTGTGTTCTCATTGATATCAGTTCAAATCATGACAACAACACTGACTGCATGTAACTCTGCACTCACATTGTCACTCGCCATCTCTTTTCCTTTTACTAAAAGCTTGATCTGGGTCTCATGCGCTAATTAGCTATCTAAGTAGCATTTTTAAACTACACAAATTCTATGTGGCAGCCCGCTTAAGGCTTACACCACACTTGGCAAACTCCTATCAGCCTAAGTGCTGAAAATAATAAGATTGAACTGCAAATCGTATGGCTCCAACCAAGAAATAGATATTAGGGCTGAGTAAATTTTTGGCATAGCTGTAATGTTAGACATTTCTCGCCTGTGGTAATTTAACACACGTCTAGACAATAGTGCTTTGTTCTTGGCAGATAACGTACATTTTGACATCCCTCACACCACGGCTCCTTGAAATTCTTATCTAATGAGTTGTATTTGCATTTCAAATATTTATCGTTGGGGAAATATTCAAAATGTGCATTGTGCTATTAGTTGTAAGGGAACCAGGTACACAGTCACAAGCTATCATTTTACTAATGGCAATTATTTTCATAGCACCTGGAGAAGGGCGTTAAATAAGCCAGGCATACAACACACCTTTCAATGCCATCTAAAAGGCTTTATGTGACAAAAACTTGTCTGAATAAATACATTTTAACATGTCCACTGTGCTGTTGTAATACCATGAACAAATCCTAGCAGACAATGCAAAAGCATGCACAATATTACTGGGAATCTCCCAATATCAAGCTCTCTGCTTGAGATTCATTTCAGTGGACGGATTCTGTCCAACCCTTGGAGGGGAAAACACACAGCACAGCCCTCACGTCTATGTGGCAGGTGGACTTCCTGTTTTAGTAATTAGAATCAAATTAGGTTAAACTGCCTTTCTCTTCCCACCGACCACAAAGGCCTGGTGCTCCCTGCACCTCCAGGCACAGCGAATTAGACCGGCAACACACTGTGCGCCTAATGGACGAAACCACGCAACGGCTGCTCGGCTAAATCTGCACCTGCAAAATATGAAAATATGTGTTTGGTAATGAAATCATTTATAGGTCTCCAGTAGTAAGACTTACATGTTAGGGGGTGTAGATTGACAATTAAAATATGGATGTGTCTGGATAAAAGATAAAGCAGGGTTCTGTTGGTTTTGCAGTGTGTCTGGATTTTATTTGTGAGGCCCTAATTGTACTCTTGATGGGTTTACATTCATTTCTTTCTCACACCTGCCTCCTTTATTTGGTGGCGAGATGCAGGATGGGCTTCCTCGCTATTATGACTAATAGGGGGTTCAGTGCACACATCTCCTATCTCTGCAGACAACCACACTAGCCACTGTTGAATGCAACGTGGACACCTGAGAATGTAGAGAATTCATTGTCTCTTTGTTTAGCTGGCAACAAATCTATGAAAAAGTCAAAAGAACGACTGGTGAGCTTTTGTGCAGAGTGTGATGCATTTGAACTGAAATGAATGAGACAAACTCATTTTATAATGAACTACCATTTGGAAAAAGGCTTGATTCATTCTCACAACATCTATACAATACTTTTTTTTAAACGACTATGACTACGACTACGATATCTTTATCTTACCGTTCATGCACCTCTATCGCCATTTTAAGATGACAGCTTTAAATCTTAGCGGCGGCCATTTTAAAATCTCAAACATTCCACGTCCTGCTCCTCATCTTTCTCCTCAGGAGGAGGCCGTATGACTCAACCAACCTGACATGGTGTCTATGGGGCTGGGGGTAATTATTGGAGCGCCTTGTGACCAGAGATGTGACTGACAGAGCTATCTGCTCTTTGGAGGAGGTAATGGGGGAGGCACTTCTATTGGGTCAGGGCAGGCCCTACCAGCTGGAGGGTAATTGCTGAACACGCCAGAGAGAGAGAGGGGGGTCTGAATGATTGACTTGTCATTGATCATAATCTTAATTGCATGACCAATCCCCTGGATGTGATTTGTCTGCTTGGTAGTGTGCCTCCTGTTTGCTAATCCGTTTAAATTCAGAGGGTGATGCTCAGGCAGATCGATTTGGATATGGTAGTCGATATTCAGGCCTGCTCTTACAGTTTAGAATATAGCAATTTTACATTGATACAGACCAAGGAGAGGATGCATAAGGATGTGTCAGATGAAAACTAAGATTTACTTCAATATAATGTTTTTCCTTTAAAGGTGAAAATATAGCCTTGGTCTTAGAAATGAAAATGTCATACAATTCAGAATGTGTAGCGAATCACTACGTGTGCCTATAGTGTTACGGAGTTGGATCTCTCCTTATTCCCACAAATGTATGTGTTTCTTATTAGTATTCAAACGAGAGCAACCACTTTCCTCATGTGCTCTCCTTTTATTGAGGAGGGCTTGACGTCTCCTCCGAAAGTAGTCTCAGTGAGAAACTGGCATTGGACTAATACTTTCCTGAGTTGCAGACACAGTATTCACAATGGGATTTGCAGTTACGTGCCCTTGGAGGAATACACCACAATCTTTGTATTCAACGCAAGGCTCAAAACATCCACAAAGAGTGTCGTTGCACTGAAAATTGCACAGAAGATATTGACTTTTCAGTAATGTTGTTACCACACGTCTTACATTAACGATTTTGTTAGCTAAATTCACAGAGGGCCTTTGTTTTGTTGTTAGCTTCAGTCAGCATTAATTTCATAGGCTAATGTCAACTGCAAGCTAGTGAAAGAAGCTAGGCTACTCAAATGTTTTTTTTTACATGTTTCACAGTGTTTCTAGAGACAGAGGAGCTCAGCTGTGTGACCTCGGAGTGTCTCCACACTAATGGTCAGAGGGCTCACCTCTCCACAAGGAGGGAAAGGAGAGAGAAGGAGAGAAGAGAGAGAGAGAGAGAGAGAGAGAGAGAGAGAGAGCTCTGTAGCATGGCCTGTCTCTTTATCCAGATGGCAGGCTGAGAATAATCTTGTACTGTAGGACAGGAGGATGAGCACACCTTACCACAGTCACTGTTTCCAGGGTTATCATTCTGCTAAAAAGGTGACCGCCTCAGACAGAAGGCCCATTCTTTAGAGAGAAGGACAGTATATATACCTCATGGTTTCTTTTCTCTTTTTTTGGGGGGGGGGAGTAAGTTTGTATTTGTTTTGTTATTTTTTTGGGTGCGGACCAAGTTTGTATTTGTTTTGTTATTTTTTGGGGGCGGACCAAGTTTGTATTTGTTTTGTTATTTTTTGGGGGCGGACCAAGTTTGTATTTGTTTTGTTATTTTTTGGGGGCGGACCAAGTTTGTATTTGTTTTGTTATTTTTTGGGGGCGGACTAAGTTTGTGTTTGTTTTGTTATTTATTTGCGGGCGGACCAAGTTTGTGTTTGTTTTGTTATTTTTTGGGGGCGAACCAAGTTTGTATTTGTTTTGTTATTTTTGGGGGGCGGACCAAGTTTGTATTTGTTTTGTTATTATTTGTTGGGGGGGTTAAAGGTACATTATCAATTTCAATTTATACGTCTATAAAACATGTACCCTTAGGCTGCCACTCAAAAGTAGAAAAAAAGACAAGTTTACTTTCTCTGTTACTATATTGAAAATGTCACAGGAACTTGTCAGCACAGAGATTATTGTTATGTAAATGATCAATGGATTTGGTCTCTTCTGAAGGATCTGAATTGTTGAAGGTGTCATTCTTCCCACCCGGGGACACTGGTGCTTTTCATAAATGTTTAAAATGAATCCAAACACAAGATCATGGTGGATGAATACAAGAACACAAGGTTAATTGGGTGCAGAGTTTCAAAGCGGATAAACAGATAGTAAAACTGTAATGCTCCGGGAGCTAAAACACCACCTGACAACGTCATTTAAAAAAAAGTGCAAATAAACAGTTAGCCGCTGTAGTAAGCTTTTTGCCAAACACAACAACATGAGGCTCCTGGGTGAAGCCAGATTGCAGGTTCACATGTGTCGTACTTTAGTGCTGGGGTCCTGGAGGAGCAGGAAACAGGACAAGGTTAATGTTCTATGACAGACAGAAGCCAACAACTCTCTTCAATGTCGTCCCATTAGGAAGGCCCCAGCCCTCGCATCCTTTAGGAATAGCTCTGCCAACAACTGGTGGGAGAGCAACGCACCAGCTGCCAAACATGACATTTGCTGGCTAGGCCAATGAACCTCAGCAGGTGACATCTGTGGTGCAGCCATCATCCAGCGAAGCCTCCTGATAGGCTGGGTACCTGCGTGGAGCTTGGCCGAGGCCCCCGAGAGCCCAGATGAAGAGTGTTCAGTCTTTCCTCCCAGCTAGCTCTCCTGAATAGCCACAGGGCCAGAGCGTTGGCCCCCACCATCAGCCCCCATCTGCCCAAGGCTTTCCAGCATCAACATCTGCAGCTTCTGGGCTCCCTTTGTCTCCACGCTTCGTCGCTAGCTGGCTGACAGCACGAATCACGGCCTTCTACTGCAACTTCCAACAGAACAGCCAGTAATTGGCGCCCAGTGATATTATGAAACCCTTCATCTGAGTTTTTGATCAAATATGCATATGCAAGCTGTGGTGGATGAACAAAGCACCAAACAAACACATCTAGGATAGTGATGCGTACTGGGCTGACATGTGGTGCTTGGGGCATGGAGGGATACTAACGAGGAGGGTGGAAATCGATTAGAAATAGTCTGTAGAAAACTACAGCAGGTGAATATGTTTATTAAAGAAGAGAATCAATCTATCCTGACTACGCCACCATTTTGATATGGAAGTGCCTGTTAACCTCTTACATCTATGGTGGCGCTATTTCATTTTTGGATGAAAAAGTTCCCGTTTTAAACAAGATATTTTGTCACAAAAAGATGTTCGACTATGCATATAATTGCTACTGTAGAACAAAAACACTCTGACGTGTCCAGAAATACAAATATCTTCTCTGTGCGTGCCCTTTAACGTGAGCTTCAGGCAAAACCAAGATGAGATGGCATCCAGGAAATGACAAGGTTTTTGAGGCTCTGTTTGTCATGATCTCCTTATATGGCTGTGACGCAAGAGGAATGAGTCTGCCCTTTCTGTCGTTTCCCCAAGGTGTCTGCAGCATTGTGACGTATTTGTAGGCAGATCATTGGAAGATTGACCATAAGAGACCACATTTACCACGTGTCCATTTCGGTGTCCTGCTCAAACACGAAATTGGTCTTAAAAGTCACCTGCCAGTATTTTCCATGGGACACAGAGAGGGAAGCAAGCTTCCACAACTGCATGTCAATGAAGAGATATGTGAAAAAACACCTTGAGGATTGATTCCACAGAGGAGAGGAGGTAACAACGATCCTTACTACAGAGGCCATGTTAACGGTCGATATTATGTACAGTTAATCCGGAAAAAGTTTCACGAGGTGACTGCATTTTCGGTTCGATTACTAGCCAGGCGCAATGTAGAAAACGGATTAGATTTCTCCTACACACAGAGGAGAGGAGGAAACACTGCGCATCTGGTATGTGGCTGGGAGTCTCCTCATTGAAAACATCAGAAGCTCTTCAAAGGTAAATGATTTTATTTATTTGGTTATCTGGCTTTTGTGAAAATGTTAGATCCTACATGCTACACAAAATGCTATGCTAACTTTGCATACTCTTACACAAATTAGTCCATTTCTATGGTTCAAAAGCATATTTTGAAAATCTGAGATGACAGTGTTGTTAAGAAAAGGCTAAGCTTGAGAGCAAACGCATTATTTTAATTTTATTTGCGATTTTCAGAAATCGTTAACATGGAGTTATGCTAATGAGCCTGAGGCTTAGTCACGATCCCGGATCCGGGATGGGGAGTTTCACAGAGGAGAGGAGAGGAGGTAAAAATTTGGTGTTTGAGATGTAAAGACAAGGAAATGGAAATCAGATGAAATTGTGTGTCACAGTTCACTGCAGGGAGACAATTAAGGAGAAATGTGGATGCAGTTCAGTCACAGCACTCCTGGAGAGTGAGTGACATAAAAGCCATTGGTCCACTGTACTATTGTCACGCAAGTTAGAATGTACCAACGTGGCGATCAGGATAAACCTCTTGATACTCCCCATCCCGAATCCGGGATCGTGAATAAATCCTCAGACTCATTAGCATAGAGGACGTTAACGATTTCTGAAAATCCAAATAAAATGAAAATAATGTGCCTGCTCTCAAGCTTAGCCTTTTCTTAACAACACTGTCATCTCAGATTTTCAAAATAACTTTTGAACCATAGCAAATCACTAATTTGTGTAAGAGTAACATAAGCTAGCTTAGCATTTTGAGTAACATGGAGATCGCAACATTTTCACAAAAACCAGATAACCAAATAAATAAAATAAAACCTTTGAAGAGCTTTGGATGTTTTCAATGAGGAGACTCTCAGTTACATAGCAAATGTTCAGTTTTTCCTGAAAGAATCTTTGTGTAGGAGAAATCGATCCGTTTTGTACATCACATTTGAGGAGAGGAGGTAACCGAAAATTCAGTCACCAAAACGTCAAACTTTTTCCGAATTAACTCCATAATATCGGAGGAAACATGGAAACGTTGTTTAGAATCAATCCTCAAGGTGTTTTTTCACATATCTCTTCATTGATATGCAGTTCATGGAGATCCTGCTTTCCCCTCAGAATCGCATGGAAAAATACCAGCAGCTGAAAAGAGGTAACACCAATTTCGACTGAGGACACCGGGCGGACACCTGGAAAATGTAGTCTCAGATGGTCAATCTTCCAATGATATGCCTACAAATACGTACAGAGGAGACACCTTGGGGAAACGACAGAAAGGGCAGGCTCATTCCTCTCGCATTCACAGCCATATAAGGAGACAATGGAAAACGGAGCCTCTAAAAATCCTGCTGGTTTCTTGGTTGCCGTTTCAGATCTTGGTTTTGCCTGTAGCTCCCATTCTAGGGCACCCACAGACAATATCTTTGCAGTTCTGGAAAATTCAGAGTGTTTTCTTTCCAAAGCTATCAATTATATGCATAGTCGAGCATCTTTTTGTGACAAAATATCTTGTTTAAATGGGAACGTTTTTCATCAGAAAAATGAAATAGCACCCCCAGAGTTTCAAGAGGTTAAGTGTGTCATCCATCCCATCTCCTCCCTCAAATACACAGGCGTTGAGCATGTTGCTCAACGCCTGAGATGAGGTAACATGGATATCCTACTACTACAGAGGAGAGGAGGTAACATGGAGATCCTACTACTACAGAGGAGAGGAGGCAACATGGAGATACTACTACTAGAGAGGAGAGGAGGTAACATGGAGATCCTACTACTACAGAGGAGAGGAGGCAACATGGAGATACTACTACTAGAGAGGAGAGGAGGTAACATGGAGATCATACTACTACAGAGGAGAGGAGGTAACATGGAGATACTACAGAGGAGAGGAGATAACATGGTTATCATACTACTACAGAGGAGAGGAGGTAACATGGAGATACTACAGAGGAGAGGAGATAACATGGTTATCATACTACTACAGATGGGTGGAGGTAACATGGAGATCCTACTACTAGAGAGGAGAGGAGGTAACATGGAGATCCTACAGAGGAGAGGAGGTAACATGGAGATCCTACTACTACAGAGGAGAGGAGGTAACATGGAGATCCTACAGAGGAGAGGAGGTAACATGGAGATCCTACTACTACAGAGGAGAGGAGGTAACATGGAGATCCTACTACTACAGAGGAGAGGAGGTAACATGGAGATACTACTACTACAGAGGAGAGGAGGTAACATGGAGATCCTACTACTACAGAGGAGAGGAGGTAACATGGAGATACTACAGAGGAGAGGAGGTAACATGGAGATCCTACTACTACAGAGGAGAGGAGGTAACATGGAGATACTACAGAGGAGAGGAGAGGAGGTAACATGGAGATCCACTACAGAGGAGAGGAGGTAACATGGAGATCCTACTACTACAGAGGAGAGGAGGTAACATGGAGATCCTACTACTACAGAGGAGAGGAGGTAACATGGAGATCCTACTACTACAGAGGAGAGGAGGTAACATGAAGATCCTACTACTACAGAGGAGAGGAGGTAACATGGAGATACTACTAGAGGAGAGGAGAGGAGGTAACATGGAGATCCTACTACTACAGAGGAGAGGAGGTAACATGAAGATACTACTACTACAGAGGAGAGGAGGTAACATGAAGATACTACTACTACAGAGGAGAGGAGGTAACATGGAGATCCTACTACTACAGAGGAGAGGAGTTAACATGGAGATCCTACAGAGGAGAGGAGGTAACATGGAGATACTACAGAGGAGAGGAGGTAACATGGAGATACTACAGAGGAGAGGAGGTAACATGGAGATACTACTACTACAGAGGAGAGGAGGTAACATGGAGATCCTACTACTACAGAGGAGAGGAGTTAACATGGAGATACTACAGAGGAGAGGAGGTAACATGGAGATCCTACTACTACAGAGGAGAGGAGTTAACATGGAGATCCTACAGAGGAGAGGAGGTAACAAGGAGATCCTACTACTACAGAGGAGAGGAGGTAACATGGAGATCCTACTACAACAGAGGAGAGGAGGTAACATGGAGATACTACTACTACAGAGGAGAGGAGGTAACATGGAGATACTACTAGAGGAGAGGAGGTAACATGGAGATACTACTACTACAGAGGAGAGGAGGTAACATTTAGATCCTACTACTACAGAGGAGAGGAGGTAACATGGAGATCCTACTACTACAGAAGAGAGGAGGTAACATGGAGATCCTACTACTACAGAGGAGAGGAGGTAACATGGATATCCTACTACTACAGAGGAGAGGAGGTAACATGGAGATCCTACTACTACAGAGGAGAGGAGGTAACATGGAGATCCTACTACTACAGAGGAGAGGAGGTAACATGGAGATCCTACTACTACAGAGAGAGGAGGTAACATGGAGATACTACTACTACAGAGGAGAGGAGGTAACATGGAGATACTACTACTACAGAGGAGAGGAGGTAACATGGAGATACTACTACTACAGAGGAGAGGAGGTAACATGGAGATACTACAGAGGAGAGGAGGTAACATGGAGATACTACTACTACAGCGGAGAGGAGGTAACATGGAGATACTACTACTACAGAGGAGAGGAGGTAACATGGAGATCCTACTACTACAGAGGAGAGGAGGTAACATGGAGATCCTACTACTACAGAGGAGAGGAGGTAACATGGAGATACTACTACTACAGAGGAGAGGAGGTAACATGGAGATACTACTACTACAGAGGAGAGGAGGTAACATGGAGATACTACTAGAGGAGAGGAGGTAACATGGAGATACTACTACTACAGCGGAGAGGAGGTAACATGGAGATACTACTACTACAGAGGAGAGGAGGTAACATGGAGATACTACTAGAGGAGAGGAGGTAACATGGAGATACTACTACTACAGAGGAGAGGAGGTAACATGGAGATCCTACTACTACAGAGGAGAGGAGGTAACATGGAGATCCTACTACTACAGAGGAGAGGAGGTAACATGGAGATCCTACTACTACAGAGGAGAGGAGGTAACATGGATATCCTACCACTACAGAGGAGAGGAGGTAACATGGAGATCCTACTACTACAGAGGAGAGGAGTTAACATGGAGATCCTACTACTACAGAGGAGAGGAGGTAACATGGATATCCTACTACTACAGAGGAGAGGAGGTAACATGGAGATCCTACTACTACAGAGGAGAGGAGGTAACATGGAGATCCTACTACTACAGAGGAGAGGAGGTAACATGGAGATCCTACTACTACAGAAGAGAGGAGGTAACATGGAGATCCTACTACTACAGAGGAGAGGAGGTAACATGGAGATACTACTACTACAGAGGAGAGGAGGTAACATGGAGATACTACTAGAGGAGAGGAGGTAACATGGAGATCCTACTACTACAGAGGAGAGGAGGTAACATGGAGATACTACTACTACAGAGGAGAGGAGGTAACATGGAGATACTACTACTATAGAGGAGAGGAGGTAACATGGAGATCCTACTACTACAGAGGAGAGGAGGTAACATGGAGATCCTACTACTACAGAGGAGAGGAGGTAACATGGAGATCCTACTACTACAGAGGAGAGGAGGTAACATGGAGATCCTACTACTACAGAAGAGAGGAGGTAACATGGAGATCCTACTACTACAGAGGAGAGGAGGTAACATGGAGATCCTACTACTACAGAGGAGAGGAGGTAACATGGAGATACTACTACTACAGAGGAGAGGAGGTAACATGGAGATACTACAGAGGAGAGGAGGTAACATGGAGATACTACTACTACAGCGGAGAGGAGGTAACATGGAGATACTACTACTACAGAGGAGAGGAGGTAACATGGAGATACTACAGAGGAGAGGAGGTAACATGGAGATACTACAGAGGAGAGGAGGTAACATGGAGATACTACTACTACAGAGGAGAGGAGGTAACATGGAGATACTACTACTACAGAGGAGAGGAGGTAACATGGAGATACTACTACAGAGGAGAGGAGGTAACATGGAGATCCTACTACTACAGAGGAGAGGAGGTAACATGGAGATACTACTACTACAGAGGAGAGGAGGTAACATGGAGATCCTACTATTACAGAGGAGAGGAGGTAACATGGAGATCCTACTACTACAGAGGAGAGGAGGTAACATGGAGATCCTACTACTACAGAGGAGAGGAGGTAACATGGAGATCCTACTACTACAGAGGAGAGGAGGTAACATGGAGATACTACTACTACAGAGGAGAGGAGGTAACATGGAGATACTACTACTACAGAGGAGAGGAGGTAACATGGAGATCCTACTACTACAGAGGAGAGGAGGTAACATGGAGATACTACTACTACAGCGGAGAGGAGGTAACATGGAGATACTACTAGAGGAGAGGAGGTAACATGGAGATACTACAGAGGAGAGGAGGTAACATGGAGATACTACAGAGGAGAGGAGGTAACATGGAGATCCTACTACTACAGAGGAGAGGAGGTAACATGGAGGATCCTACTTACTACAGAGGAGAGGAGGTAACATGGAGATCCTACTACTACAGAGGAGAGGAGGTAACATGGAGATCCTAACTACTACAGAGGAGAGGAGGTAACATGGAGATCCTACAGAGGAGAGGAGGTAACATGGAGATCCTACTACTACTACAGAGGAGAGGAGGTAACATGGAGGATCCTACCACTACAGAGGAGAGGAGGTAACATGGAGATCCTACTACTACAGAGGAGAGGAGGTAACATGGAGATGAATATGGAACATGGCAATCCTACTACTACAGAAGAGAGGAGGTAACATGGAGATCCTACTACTACAGAAGAGAGGAGGTAACATGGAGATCCTACTACTACAGGAGAGGAGGTAACATGGAGATACTACTACTACAGAGGGAGGAGGTAACATGGAGATCCTACTACTACTACAGAAGAGAGGAGGTAACATGGAGATCCTACTACTACAGAGGGAGGCCTACTGGATATCCTGTCTAAAAACATTGGTCTGAATATTGACTTTGATATCAGGCCCTTCTTATGAACAATTATATTTTCTATGAACAAGTCTTATAAGTGAATATGTTCTTTGTGCATCTTATCATCTTACACCCAATATGTTCCCCTTGTTGATGATGCTTATTATGCATTATGTTTGAACCAAAAGATTACATGTAACAAACATTTTATGAAATTGGAAACAATTAAATATATATGTGAAAGTAAATTAAACAATAATGTATGTTGATGCTAATCTTATTCAAATGTTAATTATAACAATAGCCTAATATATTAAATATGCTGTAAACTATTGGCTTTTAACCCTTTCACTCAATTCCTTATAATTATGACACACCCCTCACTATTGTCATTGGTTGCACTAATTGCACTGTTTATCTATATAACCTGGTTCATGCATTCACAATATCACCCTGAAGAAGGCACAGTGATTTACCCAATAAATGACTGGGACTTTATACATATGGATTGTACAACTCTCTTTGGTTTTTATAGCTTACAGTTGATTTGTCATTAATCAAATCAAATCCAACTTTATTTGCCACATGTGCCGGATACAACAAGTGTAGACTTAACCATGAAATGCTTTCTTACAGGGGGCCCTTAACCAACAGTGCAGTTCAAGAAGAAGAAAATATTTACCAAGCAGGCTAAAATAAAAAGTAATACTAAAAAGGGGCACAATAAGAATAACAAGGCTATATACAGGGGGCACCGAGTCAGTGTGGACCTTATATACAGGGGGCACCGGTACAGAGTCAGTGTGGAGGTTATATTTACAGGGGGCACCGGTACAGAGTCAGTGTGGAGGTTATATACAGGGGGCACCGGTACCGAGTCTATATACAGGGGGCACGAGTCAGTGTGGAGGTACAGGGGGCACCTCTATATACAGGGGGCACCGGTACAGAGTCAGTGTGGAGGTTATATACAGGGGGCACCGGTACAGAGTCAGTGTGGAGGTTATATACAGGGGGCACCGGTACCGAGTCAGTGTGGAGGCTATATACAGGGGGCACCGGTACCGAGTCAGTGTGGAGGTTATATACAGGGGGCACCGGTACAGAGTCAGTGTGGAGGTTATATACAGGGGGCACCGGTACCGAGTCAGTGTGGAGGTTATATACAGGGGGCACCGGTACAGAGTCAGTGTGGAGGTTATATACAGGGGGCACCGGTACCTCTATATACAGGGGGCACCGGTACCGAGTCAGTGTGGAGGCTATATACAGGGGGCACCGGTACCGAGTCAGTGTGGAGGCTATATACAGGGGGCACCGGTACCGAGTCAGTGTGGAGGCTATATACAGGGGGCACCGGTACCAAGTCAGTGTGCAGAGGTACAGGCTAGTTGAGGTAATCTGTACATGTAGGTGGGGGCGAAGTGATTGTGCATAGGTAACAAACAGTGAGTAGCAGCAGTGTACAAGAGGGGGGTCAATGTAAATTGTCCGGTGGCAATTTTTATGAATTGTTCAGCAGTCTAATGGCTTGGGGTAGAAGCTGTTTAGGAGCCTTTTGGTCCTAGACTTGGCGCTCCGGTACCGCTTGCCGTGTGGTAGCTTAGAAAACAGTCTATAAGTTGGGTGACTGGAGTCTCTGACAATTTTATGGGCTTTTCTCTGACACTGTGTATTATATAGGTCCTGGATGGCAGGAAGCTTGGCCCCAGTGATGTACTGGGCCATTCACACTACCCTCTGTAGCACCTTACAGTCAGATGACGAGCAGTTTCCATACCAGGCGGTGATTCAACCGGTCAGGATGCTCTCGATGGTGCAACTGTAGAACCTTTTGAGGATCTGGGGGTCCATGCCAAATCTTTTCAGTCTCCTGAGGGGGAAATGCTTTGTTGTGCTCTCTTCACAACTGTCTTGGTAAGTTTGGACCACGATCAGCACCTCTACACTAAATAATTTTCTCTGGGTATGCGCCAGCTTATGCTTCTTATTAGACTGTTATGAACGGGACAACATTGAAACTCCAGTTTTCACTCTTGATATGATAGCAAAGGTCCAGGACATTGTTGTACAGTATATTGACCCAGTATGTTCATTTCTCATTTCAGCATTCCCTGTTTGACTACATGGTGTCAAATCAATCATGCTAGTTGAGCTAAGCTACTGCAGTACGATGCAACGGAAGTCTAAGATAGACAGCCAACGGTAATGGAACAGACTCTACCTGTCTTCTCACATCTGTGTGACAGAGGGTAGAACCCAGTCTTACCACCTCCCTCTGTGGAGCATGTGTTCCACAGCCTCTGTGCTCATCACCGGCTCCTCTCTAAGCCCAGTGTCATGTTCTGAGATCCTCCAAGGGGCCGTGGCACGGCAGGTGAGGTGTTTGAAAAAGCCTGGGCCTGCTGTGCCTCTTCCTTCCCCTGGCGAGGCACACCGTGCACCTTCGAACAAACAGACCCTGATGAGCTGCCTGCACAGCCGCCACCATGTTTGATCAGGGCAGGAGGTAGCCCTCACACACACACACACACACACACACACACACACACACACACACACACACACACACACACACACACACGCCCTCGTCTCTCTCTCTCTCTCTCTCTCTCTCTCTCTCTCACACACACACACACACACACACGCAAGCATGCACACTCACACATGCACTTGCACACGGAGACACATACACACACGTAGCACACACAGCCGCTCGGTCGGCTCCTATGGGGCGGACACATGTTCAGAAAATGCTGTTTTAGAGGTGAGACGACCGTGTGGTGACTAATCTCTTCAAATTGCATTGTATTTGTCACATGCGTTGCATACAACAGGTGTAGACTTTACCATGAAATGCATACTTACTAGCCCTTTCATAACAATACAAAAATATATAGAATTATATGAAATTAAAAAAGGAAGTAGTAACACAGTAAAATAACTATAATGAGGTTATACACAGTACAAGGAGTGCCAGTACAGAGTCAATATGCAGGGGTACGAGGTAGTTGAGGTAGTTGAGGTGATATGTACATGTGGGTTTCATGCTGGTTCTCTACATATCACAAGTTCTCAGCCTTGTTTGTCTACAGGAGACCTCTTCGGTCTCTCAGTTGTAAATTCAGTGCGAGTTCAAGTTATTGTTATAGTTTATTGAAAAATCTATAATTGTTTCACATTTATAAAATCTTCTAACTGAATTTGTTGGACTGTTTCACTCCAAAAGTTTCTAAACCTCATGAGGAGGTGAGGATATGTTTCAGTGCAGCTGATATTTCACAGTATTACGTGATCCACATTAAGTTTTGATTTGGTCATATGTTCAGTTCTCAGGTGTTTCTCCAAGTGATTAAAAATGAACACATGGATTCCAAGGAGGTGTCTTATTTTGTGTCTCATGTATAATGCACTCTACATTGTTGACACAATGAATTATTTTTCATACTACTGACAACCAGTATCAATTACAGTTTTATCTACAATTTGTTTGGAGCCTGGACTGATTGGTAATGTTGTAAGGTCCATTATTTTTCAAGATTAGTCAAATTGATTCTCCCCTATCCGAGTTTGATGTAACACCAACAAACAACTCTTGTAAAGCTAACAAACACGGCGTGCACGCATGTGCTTGTGTGGTGTGCTGTTTATACATGCGTGTGTGTGCATGTGAGTGTGTGCACGCTGTGTATGTATGCATATGTGTATGGGTTTGTGCGTGCATCCGTGTTTGGGTGCTTGTGTTTTGCTTCACCCCAGTCTATAAACATCACGTCTCCTCTCATTCACTCCCATCTAAACCAGCAGTGTAAGCTAGACAGCCACTCGACCCCAGCCAGCCAACCATCCTAACATCTGAGGGCCACCCATATCAGATGAAAACAACAAAAACAGAACACTGTCTCCAGCAGCCCTCTACAGCACTACAAAAACATCAGGTCTAACTCAGCTTCAACCCCCAATGCCAGTGTGGGGAGACTGGGTAGGAGACCAACGTTCTGTTCTAGGGGAGAGAGATTGGGTTACCATGACATAAATCTCCAGGTTTGGTGTGCGAGTGGGAGGGAGGCTGTGGGGCAGTGGGGGCGAATCATAGCACCAGTGTCTTTGGGAATGTCAGCGCTCCCAGGTGGAGATAGAGGAGATAGCCCTGGCATCTTTGCTCGGGAGAGAGGCAGAATGAGAGGAGAGGCTCCATATCCTTGTCTCCAGGACAATGATGTTCTGTACAGTAGAGCTGAGCGACAGAGCGAGACTTCAGAGGGCACCGGGGTATGCAGTAGCAAGGGGAGGCCACGGCACACAGAACACAAGGCTGGCTCCGCTCCCTGCAATTATCTCTGCTAAATGACTCTTGTTATTGTTAGCTAAATGGGTACAAAGCAGGGGTGTGTCAGGGCAGTGCTGAGAGGCCATCCAGACGAGACACAGGGTCCAGGTATCAGGGAATTAGAGCTGGAATTAAGGCGGTTCTCTGAGGATCTGGCTGGTAATCACTTCAGTCACAAATGTGGTGTTGGCTAATGCCTTTTATGGATGGAGGAATAAATGGAATGATGACACACAGGAAGTGTATAACGAGCAACTAGCTACTCATTTGAAAGTTAATTGTTTTCTCACTGAATAATTGTAAGAGAAATGTGAGTCAATGTCAGACCATATCAATCTTCCAAAATCTCCAACCATTCGCTAGAACCAGCTGTAAATCTCTGAGTCTTATTACTACCTATATCACCAAAAGCTGTATTATATCAGAGAAGCTAAATTGCCCAGGCTCACTGGCCCAGAACTAGTAATAGGATAAAGCCTTAGAGACACTCGACTCCCCCGGATAGAAAGAATGGCAATTATTTCCCCAAATCAACTTTCGACAGCATCTCTTCTCTTATCGACCTCGAGTCTCCTCAGAGGCAGCAGAGGTGATGTGAAAATGCATCTCCTTGATCCTATTAAGGGATCTCCACTTTGCTGAGTACATTTTCATATTGGCCTCCCGCCATCTTGACAAGGCTTAATGTCAGTGTGGAGCTAGGGGCAGCCATTCTTCATCACAATCAGCTGTGTGTATAGTAATTGATGTTCTTACCTTCTGGATGGTAGTCCATCCATTTCCACTGATTTGCTCATGTACCCCCTCGATCCACTATTGATACAACCATTTGGTGGGCGGGTGAGACCGTGTGCAGTTACTTAGTTTGAAAAGAGAGTACATACTGATGTAGGATATTAATTTGAGCCAGTTTGCTACAACAGAAAAATAATCCTGCAGCCAGGGGAAATGTGAATTATTATGTGGATTATAATGAATGGACATTTTGGAGGGATTGATACATTTTTATCAGGCAAATCAAGTCTGAAATTCTAAATTGGAAATTACAAACTTTAGAAGCCTTTTAAAAAGTAAAATACACTATAAGTTTGCATTTCCTGCACATTTCCTGCACAAATTTTCAGCAACAAAAGAGTGATCAAATTAAGATCCTACATCTGAACAGGAAGATAATGAGGCACACATCCTTTTAAATAGACTGATACAGTATGTACTGTGGATGGAGGGTTTTCGAATGTCTCCCACACTGTTAGGAATTTGTATTATAAATATGACCTGGGCTGTATAGGGGGGGGCTGTTATTGCCTCCCCAGTCCCTGTTTTATTCCCACAGTCATATCATTGTTTATTTTTCTACTGTGAAAAGCCTACGCTCGAGAATTCTTCATATGTCACTCCATGACACATTTTATTGTGGTGTTTATTTTTGCTCTGGGATCATGTGTGTGTATACAGCGCACACCAATGTAAATTAAAAGTGGCAGCACTCCCATATAGCCACAATAAAAGTCTTGACTGTGGAACCGCTATAGGCCGCTTGTGTGCACTCTCCACTGCGAACCACCGGCTCACACTGCCCCCCTACACTACACTACAGAGAGGACATTTGGATGATTAGCCATAGCTACTCATGAGGAAATTCATGACCATTTTCCACAATCTCTCTTTATTAAAAAATACACACATGCGCATGTATGCACGCACAGTCCTCCCTCATGTCTTAATATCCTGATGCAGCAATATAAAACAGGGATTTTATGGTCCTGGAGTAGCATTTGCTTTTGGTTACAAGGGACATCGTGGGCGGGCTGCTTCGGCGCCGGGAGTGTCGGTGGCTGGTGTCGGCCCCTCTCCTCCCCCTGTCCCCTCCTCCACCCCTCTCTTTCCACCCCTCCAATCCCCTCGTCCCTCGCCGGAGAACAAAACAATCCAGTAGTGGTTTTGATGGGAGTACCATAGAGTTGACTGTTGGTGGGAATACTATAAAGTTGACTTTTGCTGGGATTACCATAGAGTTGACTGTCGGTGGGAGTACCATAGAGTTGACTATTGGCCGTAGGACCATAGAGTTGACTGTTGATGGGAGTACAATACAGTTGACTGTCGGTGGGAGCAACATAGATTTGACGGTTGATCAGAGTAAAATAGAGTTAACATAGACTGTCAGCAAGATTACCATAGGGTTAAATGATTAAACAGATGCTGATTTGTGCCACCTACAGTACCAGTCAAAAGTTTGGACTCACCTACTCATTCAAGGGTTTTCCTTTATTTAGATTTTTTTTTACATTGTAGAATAATACTGAAAACATCAAAACTATGTAATAACACATATTGAATCATATAGTTACAAACAATCTCAATTGGGGTGAGGTATGGTATTTGTGGAGGCCAGGTCATCTGATGCAGCACTCCATCACTCTCCTTCTTGGTCAAATAGCCCTTACACAGCCTGGAGGTGTGTGGGTCATTGTCTTGTTGAAAAACAAATTATAGTCCCACTAAGCGCAAACCAGATGGGATGGCGTATCGCTGTAGTAGCCATGCTAGTTAAGTGTGCCTTGAATTCTAAACAAATCACAGACAGTGTCACCAGCAAAGCACCCCCACACCACCACACCTTCTCCATGCTTCACGATGGGAACCACACATGCCGAGATCATCCGTTCGGCCTACTCTGCACCTAAACAAAGACAGTGGTTGGAACCAGTAATCTCAAATTTTGAGAATCAGACCAAAGGACAGATTTATACCGGTCTAATGTCCATTGCTCGTGTTTCTTGTCCCAAGCAAGTCTCTTCTTATTATTGGTGTCCTCTAGTAGTGGTTTCTTTGCAGCAATTTGACCATGAAGGCCTGATTCAGGCAGACTCCTCTGAACAGTTGTTGTTGAGATGTGTCTGTTACTTGAACTCTGTGAAGCATTTATTTGGGCTGTTACTTGAACTCTGTGAAGCATTTATTTGGGCTGTTACTGGAACTCTGTGAAGCATTTATCTGAGGTTGGTAACTCTAACGAGCTCATCCTCTGCAGCAGAGGTAATTCTGGGTCTTCCTTTCCTGTGGCGATCCTCATGAGAGCCTGTTTCAACATAGCGCTTTATTGTTTTTGCGACTGCACTTGAAGAAACTTTCAAAGTTCTTGAAATTGTCCGCATTGACTGACCTTCATGTCTTAAAGTAATGTTGGACTGTCATTTCTCATTGCTTTTTTGAGCTTTTCTTGCCATAATATGGACTTGGTCTTTTACTAAATAGGGCTATCTTCTGTATACCATCCCTACTTTGTCACGACACAACTGATTACCTCAAACGCATTATGAAGGAAAGAAATTCCACAAATTAACTTTTAACAAGGCACACCAGCTAATTACAATGCATTCCAGGTGACTACCTCTTAAATCTGGTTGAGAGAATGCCAAGAGTGTGCAAAGCTGTCATCAAGGCAACGGGTGGCTACTTTGAAGAATCTCGAATATAAAATGTATTGTTATTTGTTTAACAGTTTGATCGTTACTACATGATTCCGTATGTGTTATTTCATAGTTTTGATTTCTTCACTATTATTCTACAATGTAGAAAATAGTAAAAATAAAGAAAAACCCTTGAATGAGTAGGTTTCCAAACTTTTGACCGGTAGTGTATGTAAACAGTGCTTGGGCCCGGATGCTGCTCACTGATAGGAGGAGGATCCGGCCCACAGAGCCACTAAGTCTAGACTCCAGATATGTTGTTCACACTACTGCCATACCAGGGCCAGCAAGCAGAGCACAGTGCCTTTCCAAGCCGGGCAATATTTCTAGCAGGTGACAGCCACCCACTTACAAAGACTTACACAGAGCTCTCTCAAGTGTGGACATGGTGGTGTAGGAGATTCCTGACAGCGCTCCATAAAATGGTTTGATTAGATACTAGCCGGGTAGTAGGGGATATACAGAAGTCTGTAAGATTCGAAGGTGATTCAGAGTAGTTATCTTGTTTCTATGATATATTGAGAACATCTTTAAGCAGTATCCGTGGGAGCGGAGGCCAAATCACCCCTATCAAGATGACATTTGGATGCAGTTAGGTTGTGGCATACCACTGGTCATCATTAACTCTGTTGTCCTTCAGTTGGGCCAAACATACTGGATACATTCATCTGGAAGCACGTAGGGAAATTTGTTTGATTGATGCAGTCAGTTATATATTTAACTAGAGGGAAACATTGAATGTGCCTGTCAACAACTGCCATATTTTCACAGTATACATGTACAGGTTAACACTTGTATTTTTTATTTGGGCAAGTGGTTGTAAAACTATACTATGAAAACTGGTGTAATCACATATACTGTTTTTATACAGTGAATAGAATTGGTCCCTATTTAAAGTGTTCTCGACCAAAACAACAACACTAAGATAAATAGAGAAACGTAACTGTTAAAACATGACTACTGACAAAGTACAGGAACAGAAAAAGTGCTTCCACACACAGATGTACAATGCTCTCGGTCTCCTGCATGCGCTTGTGGGTACACTGCCGACCCAGCTTTTCTTGTTGGTTTGTTAATTGTTTGTCACCCACCAGGTGCCATCTGTCTCAGTCCGCCAGTCCCTGTGCCATGTGGATAGGCCTGCCTCGCGCGCCAACGTCACTGACCTGCAGCAGCCATCCACACCTCCGTCACACACCTCCTGATCCGTCTGGGATAACTAGGAGCTTCTCCCTCAGCTTCTGTTGTGCCATTGCATATCACTTCTCTCCACAATCTGCCTCGGCCTAGTTTCAGAGAGAAAATAGATGCAATCTGTCAATTATTCCATTGCAGAACCCTCTAGTTCAACCAACTTTTATGCTGCAGAAGTCAACATGTCAACTCTAAGTTTAATTAATTGTTGACCACATCTGTATGAGTGTATATGAACTACGTTAGTTAACCAAGAGGTCATTAAAATGACCGCAATCCACAAAATGTATAATAGAAGACAAAACAAATCAAAATAAAATAAAATAAAATGTATTTGTCACATACACATGGTTAGCAGATGTTAATGCGAGTGTAGCAAAATGCTTGTGCTTCTAGTTCCGACAATGCAGTAATAACCAACGAGTAATCTAACCTAACAATTCCAAAATTACTACCTTATACACACAAGTGTAAAGGGATAAAGAATGTGTACATAAAGATATGAATGAGTGATGGTACAGAACCTGCATAGGCAAGATGCAGTAGATGGTATCGAGTACAGTATATACATATGAGATGAGTAATGTAGGGTATGTAAACAAAGTGGCATAGTTTAAAGTAGCTAGCGATACATGTATTACATAAAGATGCAGTAGATGATATAGAGTACAGTATATATATATATATACAATGAGTAATGTAGGGTATGTAAACATTATATTAAGTAGCATTGTTTAAAGTGGCTAGTGATATATTTTACATCAATTTCCATCAATTCCCATTATTAAAGTGGCTGGAGTTGAGTCAGTGTGTTGGCAGCAGCCACTCAATGTTAGTGGTGGCTGTTTAACAGTCTGATGGCCTTGAGATAGAAGCTGTTTTTCAGTCTCTCGGTCCCAGCTTTGATGCAGGGACCGAAACAACAGCCATTACAGTAAACTAAGTCCTAGTCTGAAGAATGGAGGTCACCTTCACCTGTGTGTAATTTTAGGGCAGCTGTGCAGTGAAAAATGAGATGTCCCTCCCAACGTGCAACGGCATTTTGCGAAGCCACACAGGGCACCAGTGTACCATACTGCAGCAGAAGCTCACATAAAGGCAAAGAGAAACAGAACAGGACCAGTCGTCATGGGGCATGTAGGGTCACCTTGATGGGCCCAGCGAGGGGAATGCGAGTGGAGCGGAGCTGTTCTGCTCCGAAAAGCAGGCGGGAAGCAGGCGGGGTAGTGAGACATAGTCATTGAGGCAAGTGGAACAACTTTCAACTCCTGTTTTATTTACTGAGAGGATTGGGACCAAGTCAGACTGGGCTGGGAGACTGGGACTATGAGGCTGGGCTGGGGGACTGGGACAATGAGGCTGGGCTGGGAGACTGGGACGATGAGACTGGGCTGGGGGACTGAGACGAAGAGGCTGGGCTGGGGGACTGGGACAATGAGGCTGGGCTGGGGGACTGGGATGAAGAGGCTGGGCTGGGGGACTGGGACCAAGTCAGGCTGAACTGGGGGACTGGGGACAACAGCTTGTAGGAAAAACTCACAGGGTTGTTTGGAAAGTAGAAAAAGGTTACAGAGGTTGCAGATGTGCCCAAGACCAAAGACTGGGTATGCCAAACCATCTCGTTAAGAGAACACTACTAATCATATCTCTATGAAACAGTAATTTACAAGATCAGTTTCAAGTCCAAGACCTCTTCTATAAACTGCTCCCGATGAGATTGAATCATTCAACCTGGTCTCATAAAGAGAGGGCAAGGCATTTCTTCATACAGTAACATGGTTAAGATTAAAGTATGGTTACAGCAAAGACACTCATGTAAATCGCTCTGGATAAGAGCATCAGCTAAATGACTAAAATGTCAATGTAAATGTAATATAGATTAATTGTAAAACGTTCCCTAGATCGGAACTGTGGCATTCCCAAACCCAAACTACAGAAATGTCCGAGCCGCACATTTCTTGGTTGACTGTGCACCAGTAGGAATTCCTGACCAGTTGCCACTCCACTCCACTCCAGGCTCCACTCCACTCCACTCCAGGCCCCACTCCACTCCAGGCTCCTCTCCAGTCTCCAATCCACTCCAGGCTCCACTCCACTCCACTCCAGGCTCCACTCCACTCCAGGCTCCAGTCCAATCCACTCCAGGCTCCAGTCCAATCCACTCCAGGCTCCACTCCACTCCACTGTAGGCTCCAGTCCAATCCACTCCAGGCTCCCCTCCACTCCACTCCACTCTAGGCTCCACTCCACTCCAGGCTCCAATCCATTCCAGGCTCCACTCCACTCCACTCCAGGCTCCACTCCACTCCAGGCTCCAATCCATTCCAGGCTCCACTCCACTCCAGGCTCCAATCCATTCCAGGCTCCACTCCACTCCACTCCAGGCTCCACTCCACTCCAGGCTCCAATCCAATCCAGGCTCCAGTCCAATCCACTCCAGGCTCCACTCCACTCCAGGCTCCCCTCTACCTCCACTCCAGGCTTCACTCCAGGTTCCACTCCACTCAACTCCACTCCAGGCTCCACTCCACTCCCCTCCAGGCTCCACTCCACTCCCCTCCAGGCTCCACTCCACTCCACTCCAGGCTCCACTCCACTCCACTCCAGGCTCCACTCAACTTCAGGCTCCACTCCACTCCAGGCTCCACTCCACTCCAGGCTCCACTATACTCCACTCCACTCCAGGCTCCACTATACTCCACTCCAGGCTCCACTCCACTCAACTCCACTCCAGGCTCCACTCCACTCCAGGCTCTACTCCACTCCTCTCCAGGCTCCACTCCACTCCAGGCTCCACTCTAGGCTCCATTCCACTCCACTCAACTCCACTCCAGGCTCCACTCCATTCCACTCCACTCAACTCCACTCCAGGCTCCCACTGCTGTGATTGTAGCAGGAGAAATCCAGAGCTTTGGCAGAGGAGAATTATGATGTATCTGTGGTGTGAGTCATTATGCTTTCCCTCCGCTTAAACAGAACCATATTAAACTGTGGAACCAGGGAGAAAAGGAGGTCGTACCAAAGCTAGTGAGTTAAGTTTTATGGAAAAGAACAGCATGCATACAGATGCTCCCTAAGGAGCAAACCAAGATTGTTTGAGACCAATTTTAGAGAGAGAGAGAGAGAGAGAGAGAGAGAGAGAGAGAGAGAGAGAGAGAGAGAGAGAGAGAGAGAAAATTATGGGATTTGTTTTCATTAATAGCTGCTGGTCCCCAATTGCTGAGAATGAGTTTGTCTTGGGTGCTGTGTCTTTTTGGTTTGTAATACAATAGATACATTGTCTACTATACCTAATTCCAGTTTAATATGAGTGTCATGAAAGTTTGTAACATTGTAGGATTATGCATCAAACATGTTTTCGTTACAGTTGTATCTTGGTTTGCTCATCAAGAGAACACGCTGTTGAACATGGCTCAAGACGCTTACGTGTTTCAAGGTATTTGCGCTCAGAATGATTGTGCTTGTTATCCCATACATAAAACCTCTCTGATTACATTCCATTATTCACCTATTCCTCAGTTGCAATTGGAAACAGCCTTTGGCATATAAAATGCTCCAAATTTTGGAAACCACACAGAAATTCTGCCAACTCATGCATCATATCGGTATTAGGTTATAGCTGTTTTTGAGACCCCAAAAAGTTGTTTTCATTTCTCTATTTTCTTAACAGGAAAAAGGATTGCAGAAGATTCCTTTCTTTTTCACTTTCTCTCCTCTGAATAGTAACAGTCCAAATCTCCTGTAAGCTTCAGTACAGATGCTGGCAGGTCTGGACAGAAATTATTATCAGACGCCCTCTGGCCAGGCTTTCCAGTAAAACTCCTACACGTGGTTGGGGCCCGACACTGCCAAGGATTGCACTGCCAATAGGCACCAGAAATGAATACCAGCATTGGGGCCTTACCAGAGTCCAAATTCACTCAAATTCACTAGTTGGGCTCCAGCTGGAGAGGAGAGCCACTGGTTTGACTGCGTTGACTGGAAATTCTGTAAGAATCGGGTGTTTGCGTCTGTGGCATCTACTTGTGACGTGTCGCATTGGAACCGAGAGAGGAAGACCGTCTGTGAAGAAATATGAGACATGAAGCTGGTGGCATCACCTCTTCGCTAGATTGTTGGCAGCCACAAGCACGTTTTGTGATGCATAAGCTAAAGATGTTGAAAAATGAGCCGAAGAATAACACTTACATAAACAGGCCCCGTCGAAACTCAACACATGTAATTATCCTCGGCCCTCTTTTCCCGTTAATCACGCTATCATTCAACTAGAAATCATAAACATATGTACTGGAAGAGAACATCATTGAACATTACTGAAGAGGAAGATACTTTCTGAAAGACTGAGGGGAACCACAACAGACTCTTGACATGTTCAAGTGCAAAACCATCAAACAAATCCAACAACCCACCAACCAATGACAGGCAACATGGCTGCTACCCAATAATGTTTCCTGATGATCAGATATTGACTGATGTTCTATTTGGTTTAGGAGCACAATTCCATTTGGTCATAATTCATTCTACAGTCAACATAGTCTACATCTACACAAATTGGTGATAGTACATCTACATTGTATATGTTCAGCTCAGACATTGTTTGAAGATTAAGATATTCCCTTTGAAAGCCCATATAACTTCAGAGAACTTCTCGAACTGAAAGCCATAATCCTCTGTATTCCTAAAGGAGCTCTGAAGTGAAGTCCAAGCTGTTTATACGTTGAAATTATACTGTACATCCTATTACAGCCATGATGGTTTAAATAAAGAAACCATTTTACGCCACGTTAGAGCACGGGGAGACCCAAAATAATCTCTGCTAAGTTATGACAACAAAGCAATATGCACACAATAGCTCTTTCCATAAGACTGGGATCAGAATGTGTGGTTTTCTAATACATTAATGCCACAAGCAAGGAAGTTGATGGATTTAGTTAACAGTTGATACAATTTACATACACAGCTACTGTAAAAATCATCAAACCACTCAGACTTCATTATGTCTGAAATAAAAAATAAAAAAGACTTCAGATCAAGATTTAGTTGCTGAACTGACAATCGATGATGAGGTCCAAGCAGGTGCATCCCTGCAACAACGAATTCATTGTTTTTAAAAAGACTAAGTGAACTTAAATTTAAATAAATTACAAAAAATTGTGGCAAATTAGTCACACAAAAAAGGTATATACTGTATATATTTGTTTCACCTTTATTTAACCAGGTAGGCAAGTTGAGAACAAGTTCTCATTTACAATTGCAACTTGGCCAAGATAAAGCAAAGCAGTTCGACACATACAACAACACAGAGTTACACATGGAGTAAAACAAACATACAGTCAATAATATTGTAGAAAAATAAGTATATATACAATGTGAGCAAATGAGGTGAGATAAGGGAGGGAAAGGCAAAAAAAGGCCATGATGGCGAAGTAAATACAATATAGCAAGTAAAACACTGGAATGGTAGATTTGCAGTTGAAGAATGTGCAAGGTAGAAATAGAAATAATGGGGTGCAAAGGAGAAAATAAGAAAGAAAAAAAATACAGTAGAGGAAGAGGTAGTTGTTTGGGCTAAAGTATAGATGGGCTATGAACAGGTGCAGTAATCTGTGAGCTGCTCTGACAGCTGGTGTTTAAAGCTAGTGAGGGAGATACGTGTTTCCAGTGTCAGAGATTTTTGTAGTTCGTTCCAGTCATTGGCAGCAGAGAACTGGAAGGAAAGGCGGCCAAAAGAGGAAGTGGCTTTGGGGGGTGACCAGAGAGATATACCTGCTGGAGCACGTGCTACAGGTGGGTGCTGCTATGGTGACCAGTGAGCTGAGATAAGGGGGGACTTTACCTAGCAGGGTCTTGTCTATGACTTGGAGCCAGTGGGTTTGGCGACGAGTATGAAGCGAGGGCCAGCCAACGAGAGCATACAGGTCACCGTGGTGGGTAGTATAATGGGCTTTGGTGAAAAAAACGGATGGCACTGTGATAGACTGCATCCAATTTATTGAGTAGGGTATTGGAGGCTATTTTGTAAATGACATAGCCGAAGATGAGGATCGGTAGGATGGTCCGTTTTACGAGGGTATGTTTGAAAGTATGAGTGAAGGATGCTTTGTTGCGAAATAGGAAGCCAATTCTAGGAGATGGAGATGTTTGGAGATGTTTGATGTGAGTCTGGAAGGAGAGTTTATAGTCTAACCAGACACCTAGGTATTTGTAGTTGTCCACATATTCTAAGTCAGAACCGTCCAGAGTAGTGATGCTGGACGGGCGGGCAGGTGCAGGCAGCGATCGGTTGAAGAGCATGTATTTAGTTTTACTTGTATTTAAGAGTAGTTGGAGGCCACGGAAGGAGAGTTGTATGGCATTGAAGCTCATCTGGAGGTTAATTAACACAGTGTCCAAAGAAGGGCCAGAGATATATAGAATGGTGTCGTCTGCGTAGAGGTGGATCAAAGAATCACCAGTAGCAAGAGCGACATAATTGATGTATGCAGAGAAGAGAATCGGCCCGAGAATTGAACCCTGTGGCACCCCCATAGAGACTGCCAGGGGTCCGGACAACAGGCCCTCCGATTTGACACACTGAACTCTATCAGAGAAGTAGTTGGTGAACCAGGCGAGGCAATCATTTGAGAAACCAAGGCTATTGAGTCTGCCGATGAGGATGTGGTGACTGACAGAGTCGAAGGCCTTGGCCAGGTCAATGAATACGGCTGCACAGTATTGTTTCTTATCGATGGTGGTTAAGATATCCTTTAGGACCTTGAGCTTGGCTGAGGTGCACCCATGACCAACTCTGAAACCAGATTGCATAGTGGAGGAGGTGGGGTGGGATTCGAAATGGACGGCAATATGTTTGTTGACTTGGCTTTCGAAGACCTTAGAAAGGCAGGGAAGGAGAGATATAGGTCTGTAGCAGTTTGGGTCAAGAGTTTCTCCCCCTTTGAAGAGGGGGATGACCGCAGCTGCTTTCCAATCTTTGGGAATCTCAGACGACAGATTGAACAGGCTAGTAATAGGGGTTGCAACAATTTCGGCAAATCATTTTTAGAAAGAAAGGGTCCAGATTGTCTAGCCCGGCTGATTTGTAGGGATCCAGATTTTGCAGTTCTTTCAGAACATCAGCTGACTGGATTTGGGAGAAGGAGAAATGGGGAAGGCTTGGGCGAGTTGCTGTGGGGGCAGTGCTGTGCTGTTGACCGGGGTAGGGGAAGCCAGGTGGAAAGCATGGCCAGCCGTAGAAAAATGCTATTAATTGAAATTCTCAATTATAGTGGATTTATCGGTGGTGACAGAGTTTCCTATCCTCAGTGCAGTGGGCAGCTGGGAGAAGGTGGTCTTCTTCTCCATGGACTTGACAGTGTCCCAGAACATTTTTGAGTTTGTGTTTCAGGAAGCAAATCTGCTTGATAAAGCTAGCCTTGGCTTTTCTATCTGCCTGTGTATATTGGTTTCTAACTTCCCCGAAAAGTTGCATATCACGGGGGCTGTTCGATGCTAATGCAGAACGCCACAGGATGTTTTTGTGTTGGTTAAGGGCAGTCAGGTCTGGAGAGAACCAATAGCTATATCTGTTCCTTGAATGGGGCATGGGCGGCAGGCTAGCCTTGTGCGTTGGGCTAGCAGCCGAAAGCCGAAAGGTTGCAAGTTCAAATCCCTGAGCTGACAATGTACAAATCTGTCGTTCTGCCCCTGAACAGGCAGTTAACCTCTTACACCTATGGTGGCGCTATTTCATTTTTGGAAGAAAAACGTTCCCGTTTTAAACAAGATATTTTGTCACAAAAAGATGCTCGACTATGCATATAATTGCTACTGTTCGAAAGAAAACACTCTGACGTGTCCAGAAATACAAATATCTTCTCTGTGCGTGCCCTTTAACGTGAGCTTCAGGCAAAACCAAGATGACTTGGCATCCAGGAAATGACAAGGATTTTTGAGGCTCTGTCTTTCATGATCTCCTTATATGGCTGTGAACGCAAGAGGAATGAGTCTGCCCTTTCTGTCGTTTCCCCAAGGTGTCTGCAGCATTGTGACGTATTTGTAGGCAGATCATTGGAAGATTGACCATAAGAGACCACATTTACCACGTGTCCGCCCGGTGTCCTGCGCCGAAATTGGTGCGCAAAAGTCACCTGCCAGTATTTTTCCATGGGGCACAGAGAGAGAAGCAAGCTTCCACGAACTGCATGTCAATGAAGAGATATGTGAAAAAACACCTTGAGGATTGATTCCAAACAACGTTTGCCATGTTTCGGTCGATATTATGTAGTTAATCCGGAAAAAGTTTCACGTTGTAGGTGACTGCATTTTCGGTTCGTTTCGGTAGCCAGGCGCAATGTAGAAAACGGAACGATTTCTCCTACACACAGACGCTTTCAGGAAACACTGCGCATCTGGTATGTGGCTGGGAGTCTCCTCATTGAAAACATCAGAAGCTCTTCAAAGGTAAATGATTTTATTTATTTGGTTATCTGGCTTTTGTGAAAATGTTGCGTGATACATGCTACACAAAATGGTATGCTAGCTTTGCATACTCTTACACAAATTAGTCAATTTCTATGGTTCAAAAGCATATTTTGAAAATCTGAGATGACAGTGTTGTTAAGAAAAGGCTAAGCTTGAGAGCAAACGCATTATTTTAATTTTATTTGCGATTTTCAGAAATCGTTAACGTTGCGTTATGCTAATGAGCCTGAGGCTTAGTCACAATCCCGGATCCGGGATGGGGAGTTTCAAGAGGTTAACCCACTGTTCCTAGGCCGTCATTGAAAATAAGAATTTGTTCTTAACGGACTTGCCTAGTTAAATAAAGGTAAAAATTAAAGAATTAAAATAAAAAATAAAAAACAATTAATTTAAATAACCAGGCATCCTCTACTGACGGGATAAGGTCAATATCCTTCCAGGATACCCAGGCCAGGTCGATTAGATAGGCCTGCTCGTTGAAGTGTTTCAGGGAGCATTTGATAGTGATGAGTGGAGGTCGTTTGACCGCTGACCCATTACGGATGCAGGCAATGAGGCAGTGATCGCTGAGATCTTGGTTGAAAACAGCAGAGGTGTATTTAGAGGGCAAGTTGGTTAGGATGATATCTATGAGGGTGCCCGTGTTTACGGCTTTGGGGTGGTACCTGGTAGGTGCAGATTGAGGGCATCAAGCTTAGATTGTAGGATGGCTGGGGTGTTAAGCATGTTCCAGTTTAGTTCGCCTAGCAGCACAAGCTCTGAAGATAGATAGGGGGCAATCAGTTCACATATGGTGTCCAGAGCACAGCTGGGGGCAGAGGGTGGTCTATAGCAGGCGGCAACGATGAGAGACTTGTTTTTAGAGTGGTGGATTTTTAAAAGTCCAAATTGTTTGGTTACAGACCTGGATAGTAGGACAGAACTCTGCAGGCTATCTCTGCAGTAGATTACAACACCGCCTCCTTTGGCCGTTCTATCTTGTCTGAAAATATTGTAGTTAGGGATGGAGATTTCAGAATTTTGGTGGTCTTCCTAAGCCAGGATTCAGACACGGCTAGGACATCCGGGTTGGCACAGTGTGCTAAGCAGTGAATAAAACAAACTTAGGGAGGAGGCTTCTAATGTTAACATGCATTAAACCAAGGCTATTACGGTTACAGAAGTCATCAAAAGAGAGCGCCTGGGGAATAGGAGTGGAGCTAGGCACTGCAGGGCCTGGATTCACCTCTACATCGCCAGAGGAACAGAGGAGTAGGATAAGGGTACGGCTAAAAGCCATGAGAAGTGGACGTCTAGGACGTCCGGAACAGAGAGTAAAAGGGGCAGGTTTCTTGGGGCGATAAAATAGATTCAAGGTATAGTATACAGACAAAGGTATGGTAGGATGTGAATACAGTGGAGGTAAACCTAGGCATTGAGTGATGATGAAAGAGATATTGTCTTTAGAAACATCATTGAAACCAGGTGAAGTCATCGCATGTGTGGGTGGTGGAACTGAAGGGTTGGATAAGGTATATTGAGCAGGGCTAGAGGCTCTACAGTGAAATAAGTCAATAAACACTAACCAGAACAGCAATGGACAAGGCATATTGACATTAAGGAGAGACATGCTTAGCTGAGTGATCATAAGGGTCCAGTGAGTAGTGAGGTTGGTTGGGGTCACGGCGATTCAGACAGCTAGCCTGGCCATGGGTAGCAAGCTGGCAGAAGATGGATGTCTGTTTTTAGCCACCTTTAGCCATATGAAGGATGCAAGGGCCAACTAAAGTAAACCTTTCGGAGTAGGCATAATTTACGTCCTTTTAAGGGAAACTTTGATTTTGTCATGGAAGAATGGAGTCACTGCAACCAAGCAAAGATGAATGTGAAAAAGAGCCCCTTTGCAAGCCTGGTTTATAGGAGAATAAAGAAGCTCTATTTTTTAAATAACACTTTTAATGGAAACAGACGCTGAAAAGTCTTTGGCTTCTGTTTTTCTTGTTCTTTTTTAACCTCTCCAACACTCTCTAATACCACATTGTCCTAAAACTGACCAGGCTTGAAATATTTAATACGCTCTACAACAGCGTTGACCGCGATCGAGTTACAAAAATAACACATGGACTGACAGGGCCTGTAGCTCAGGAACAGCTTGAACATAACCTCCCAGTACAGATGGGAATGGGGTAGAAAAAGCAGAAGGAGGGATGTGGAGGTCTGGAGGTTGGGAGGAGGAGGAAAGAGAGGAATGAAGTTAAAGAATAAAGCAGAAGGAGGGATGTGAAGGTCTGGAGGTTGGGAGGAGGAGGAAAGAGAGGAATGAAGTTAGACTAAAGCAGAAGGAGGGACGTGGAGGTCTGGAGGTTGGGAGGAGGAGGAAAGAGAGGAATGAAGTTAGAATAAAGCAGAAGGAGGGATATGGAGGTCTGGAGGTTGGAATGAAGTTTAAAGCAGAAGGAGGGATGTGGAGGTCTGGAGGTTGGGAGGAGGAAAGAGAGGAATGAAGTTAGAATAAAGCAGAAGGAGGGATGTGGAGGTCTGGAGGTTGGGAGGAGGAGGAAAGAGAGGAATGAAGTTAGAATAAAGCAGAAGGAGGGATGTGGAGGTCTGGAGGTTGGGAGGGGAGGAGGAGAATGAAAGAATAAAGCAGAAGGAGGGATGTGGAGGTCTGGAGGTTGGGAGGAGGAGGAAAGAGAGGAATAAAGACTAAAGCAGAAGGAGGGATGTGGAGGTCTGGAGGTTGGGAGGAGGAGGAAAGAGAGGAATGAAGTTAGAATAAAGCAGAAGGAGGGATGTGGAGGTGTGGAGGTTGGGAGGAGGAGGAAAGAGAGGAATGAAGTTAGAATAAAGCAGAAGGAGGGATGTGGAGGTCTGGAGGTTGGGAGGAGGAGGAAAGAGAGGAATGAAGTTAAAGAATAAAGCAGAAGGAGGGATGTGGAGGTCTGGAGGTTGGGAGGAGGAGGAAAGAGAGGAATGAAGTTAGAATAAAGCAGAAGGAGGGATGTGGAGGTCTGGAGGTTGGGAGGAGGAGGAAAGAGAGGAATGAAGTTAGAATAAAGCAGAAGGAGGGATGTGGAGGTCTGGAGGTTGGGAGGAGGAGGAAAGAGAGGAATGAAGTTAGAATAAAGCAGAAGGAGGGATGTGGAGGTCTGGAGGTTGGGAGGAGGAGGAAAGAGAGGAATGAAGTTAGAATAAAGCAGAAGGAGGGATGTGGAGGTCTGGAGGTTGGGAGGAGGAGGAAAGAGAGGAATGAAGTTAGAATAAAGCAGAAGGAGGGATGTGGAGGTCTGGAGGTTGGGAGGAGGAGGAAAGAGAGGAATGAAGTTAGACTAAAGCAGAAGGAGGGATGTGGAGGTCTGGAGGTTGGGAGGAGGAGGAAAGAGAGGAATGAAGTTAGAATAAAGCAGAAGGAGGGATGTGGAGGTCTGGAGGTTGGGAGGAGGAAAGAGAGGAATGAAGTTAGAATAAAGCAGAAGGAGGGGGAGGTCTGGAGGTTGGATGGTTCTAAAGCAGAAGGAGGGATGTGGAGGTCTGGAGGTTGGGAGGAGGAAAGAGAGGAATGAAGTTAGAATAAAGCAGAAGGAGGGATGTGGAGGTCTGGAGGTTGGGGGAGGAGGAAAGAGAGGAATGAAGTTAGAATAAAGCAGAAGGAGGGATGTGGAGGTCTGGAGGTTGGGAGGAGGAAAGAGAGGAATGAAGTTAGACTAAAGCAGAAGGAGGGATGTGGAGGTCTGGAGGTTGGGAGGAGGAGGAAAGAGTGGAATGAAGTTAGACTAAAGCAGAAGGAGGGATGTGGAGGTCTGGAGGTTGGGAGGAGGAAAGAGAGGAATGAAGTTAGAATAAAGCAGAAGGAGGGATGTGGAGGTCTGGAGGTTGGGAGGAGGAGGAAAGAGAGGAATGAAGTTAGAATAAAGCAGAAGGAGGGATGTGGAGGTCTGGAGGTTGGGAGGAGGAAAGAGAGGAATGAAGTTAGAATAAAGCAGAAGGAGGGATGTGGAGGTCTGGAGGTTGGGAGGAGGAAAGAGAGGAATGAAGTTAGACTAAAGCAGAAGGAGGGATGTGGAGGTCTGGAGGTTGGGAGGAGGAGGAAAGAGAGGAATGAAGTTAGACTAAAGCAGCTCAAAAGACTTAGTCTTCCAGGCCTCCAGGGTCCAGCCTCTGGTGACAGCCGGGGACAAGGCTGTCTGTGTGGGGTGAATCTGATCACTAATCCCTAAGCCCTGAGCCCCTGGTGCCTGCTCCTGTAGTGTGGGTGGGCCACCAGGGGAGGGGAGAGGGGTGGGCAGGCTGGTGCTGTCACCGGGCGCTGGCGTGTTTGGATAAGGCCCGTGGAACATGTGGAGGAATCAGCATGAGGCATCACACCTGGAGGAAAAGACAAGTAAATCCAGCCCCAGTACCACAGCCCTGGCTCCACAAAGTCTAGCCAGCATCTGGAATGGATATCAGGAGACGCGGCCTCAGCCCGCACTGGCGCTTCACTCCACCTTTGTCATTTCTTCTTTGCAGTGAAAAATTGAAAAGCAAAACCGACATCAAGGATGTGTTTATATAACCGTCTTCTGTGAAAGAACGTTTCGCCTCGACATTCCATCCATCTACAGCACATGACATTATGGTGCTGCCGGTGATGAGATTAAAAGCTAGTGAATTTTTTAAATAATATTTGAATTATTTTCACCTTTAATATGCTTCATTGTGACTTCAACTTGAATTTAACAAGTTTACAAATACCAGAAGTTTTTCCTAGCAGAGACCTGATCCACCATCTCCATCCCTTAGCACTTTAGAGTTGGATGATGTATCAATCCAGAATCCTCATTGTATCTTGTTACCCTTATGAGAACGGAGAAGTCCCAAGATAGAGATCAATTCAATTCAAATCCATTCAGGTGATACATTGAAACTCAATTAATGAAAGAAGATTAATGAATACAATCTTTGAAACTTTGAAAGGTCAGGTTGAGATGGCATTGACCCCTAGCCTAGTTAACCTCTAAAAGTCTAAGCCGTTGGGAGGGGGGGGGGGAGTACCAAGCAAACATATGGAATTGTTGGTTATACGAGGATCATTTAGGCATTTGATTTTGAATTTTAAGACCACATATTTGTTAAAATGTGTAACTTTGCCTATACTACTATGGGCCATAGAAACGCATAGAATAACACATTCAGAAAAAAGACAGTAAAAAAATACATCGTAAGGAATTAGGTTTAGAAGTGTCTGTCCTTCATCTATGAGATTAAAGAAAGCTCGGGAATATTTTGGTTTTCTTGGACACATATTTGTATCTCCGTACTGCCATTGGTTTAAATGAGTTACCTTCGCATGAGTCCTGAGACACTTTTGTGTGTCATAGAGCAAAACAGAGAACACCAGTCTACCCTTTCCATAGAGTGGTGATAATAGTTTGTAGGCCAAACCGTTTGGACGCTAGACAGAAGTGGGCAAATCTTAGATGAGTCCCGTGACAATTGTGGGAGTCGTAGAGCAAAATGGAGGCCAACATCGGGTTCATAATAAACTCAGCAAAAAAAGAAATGTCCTCTCACTGTCAACTGTGTTTATTTTCAGCAAACTTAACATGTGTAAATATTTGTATGAACATAACAAGACTCAACTGAGACATAAACTGAACATGTTCCACAGACATGTGACTAACATAAATGGAACAATGTGTCCCTGAACAAAGGGGGGGTCAAAATCAAAAGTAACAGTCAGTATATGGTGTGGCCACCAGCTGCATTAAGTATTACAGGGCATCTCCTCCTCATGGACTGCACCAGATTTGCCAGTTCTTGCTGTGAGATGTTACCCCACTCTTCCACCAAGGCACCTGCACCTGGGGCGGCAGGGTAGCCTAGTGGTTAGAGCGTTGGACTAGTTGCAAGTTCGAATCCCCGAGCTGACAAGGTACAAATCTGTCGTTCTGCCCCTGAACAGGCAGTTAACCCACTGTTCCTAGGCCGTCATTGAAAATAAGAATTTGTTCTTAACTGACTTGCCTAGTAAAATAAAGGTAAAATAAAAAAATAAAAAGTTCCCGGACATTTCTGGGGAATGGCCCTAGCCCTCACACTCCGATCCAACAGGTCCCAGACGTGTTCAATGGGATTGAGATCTGGGCTCTTCGGTGGCCGTGGCAGAACACTGACATTCCTGTCTTGCAGGAAATCACACACAGAATGAGCAGTAAGGCTGGTGGCGTTGTCATGCTGGAGGGTCATGTCAGGATGAGCCTGCAGGAAGGGTACTATATGAGGGAGGAGGATGTCTTCCCTGTAACGCACAGCATTGAGATTGCTTGCAATGACAACAAGCTCAGTCCAATGATGCTGTGACACACCGCCCCAGACCATGACGGACCCTCCACCACCAAATCGATCCCGCTCCAGAGTACAGGCCTCAGTGTAACGCTCATTCCTTGACGATAAACGCGAATCTGACCATCACCCCCGGTGAGACAAAACCACGACTCGTCAGTGAAGAGCACATTTTGCCAGTCCTGTCTGGTCCAGCGACGGTGGTTTGTGCTCATAAGCGAGATTGTTGCCAGTGATGTCTGGTGAGGACCTGCCTTAAAACAGGCCTACAAGCCCTCAGTCCAGCCTCTCTCAGCCTATTGCAGACAGTCTGAGCACTGATGGAGGGATTGTGCTTTCCTGGTGTAACTCGAGCAGTTGTTGTTGCCATCCTGTACCTGTCCCGCAAGTGTGATGTCCGGATGTACCAATCCTGTGAAGGTGTTGTTACACTTGATCTGCCACTGCGAAGACGATCAGCTGTCCATCCTGTCTCCCTGTAGATCTGCCTTAGGCACCTCACAGTACGGACATATCAATTTATTGCCCTGGCCACATCTGCAGTCCTCATGAATCTCCTTGCAGCATGCCTAAAGCACGTTCACGCACATGAGCAGGGACCCTGGGCATCTTTCTTTTGGTGGTTTTCAGAGTCAGTAGAACGGCATCTTTCTAAAAACTATGTTTTCATAACTGTGACCTTAATTACCTACTGTCTGTAAGCTGTTAGTGTCTTAACGACCGTTCCACAGGTGCGTGTTCATTAATTGTTTTTTGGTTCATTGAACAAGCATGGGAAACAGTGTTTAAACCCTTTACAATGAAGATTGTGAAGTTATTTTGATTTTTACAAATTATCTTTGAAAGACAGGATCCTTAAAAAGGGACGTTTCTGAGTTTTTTTTGCTGAGTTTAGTTTGTAGGCCAAACCTCTCCTTCCTCCAGGCTTCTCCTTCCCCAGGCCTCTCCTTCTCCCATGCCTCTGCTTCCTCCACTCCTCTCCTTCACCCAGACCTCTCCTTCCCACTGGCCTCTCCTTCCTCTCCTTCCCCCAGGCCTCTCCTCCCCCAGTCCTCTCCTTCCTCCAGTCCTCCTCCTTCCTCCAGTCCTCTCCTTCCTCCAGTCCTCTCCTTCCTCCAGTCCTCTCCTTCCTCCAGTCCTCCTCCAGACCTCTCCTTCCTCCAGTCCTCTCCTTCCTCCAGTCCTCTCCTTCCTCCTTCCTTCCTCCAGTCTCTCCTTCCTTCCTCTCCTTCCTCCACCTCTCCTTCCTCCAGTCCTCTCCTTCCTCCAGACCTCTCCTTCCTCCAGTCCTCTCATTCTCCAGTTCCTCTTCAGTCCTCTCCTTCCTCCAGACCTCTCCTTCCTCCTCCTTCCTCCAGTCCTCTCCTTCCTCCAGTCCTCTCCTTCCTCCAGACCTCTCCTTCCTCCTCCTCCTTCTCCAGTCCCTCCTTCCTCCAGTCCTTCCTCCAGTCCTTCCTCCTTCCTCCAGACCTCTCCTTCCTCCAGATCTTCCTCCTTCCTCCAATCCTCTCCTTTCCTCCAGTCCTCTCCTTCCTCCAGTCCTCTCCTTCCTCCAGTCCTCTCCTCAGTCCTTCCTCCAGTCCTCTCCTTCCTCTCCTTCCTCCAGACCTCTCCTTCCTCCAGTCCTCTCCTTCCTCCAGTCTTCCTCTCCTTCCTCCAGTCCTCTCCTTCCTCCTCTCCTCCTTCCTTCCAGTCCTCTCCTTCTCCAGACCTCTCCTTCCAGTCTCTCCTTCCCTTCCTCCAGACCTCTCCTTCCTCCAGACCTCTCCTTCCTCTCCTTCCTCCAGACCTCTCCTTCCTTCAGTCCTTCCTCCTTCCTCCAGTCTTCTCCTTCCTCCAGTCTTCTCCTTCCTCCAGACCTCTCCTTCCTCCAGACCTCTCCTTCCTCCAGTCCTCTCCTTCCTCCAGTCATCTTCTTTCTCCAGTCCTCTCCTTCCTCCAGTCCTCTCCTTCCTCCAGTCCTCTCCTTCCTCCAGACCTCTCCTTCCTTCAGTCCTCTCCTTCCTCCAGTCTTCTCCTTCCTCCAGTCCTCTCCTTCCTCCAGTCCTCTCCTTCCACTCTCAGACCCCTTTCTTTCTTCTATTAACATTCCCAACATGACATGGATTTTAAGTTGACAGGTCACACTCGGAAGAGGGGCATATTTGTCACATTCTTACCAGGTATGTATGGTTGTTGTAGGTGAACCACAAGTCAACTTGAAACCACCAATGACTCACTGAGGTTTTAGTATTTGGTTTGGAATGGTGCACTGTTTTGGTTTTGACTGTGGACCTGTTATTCACACAGTAAATACTGGTGTGTTGAGCCAAGACAGTCACAATGCCATTAACATTCCAGTCATGACCCCAGTATTATGTCCACAGGGAAGGACAGCATATTTACCTTTCACACCTTGTATGAGGAAAAGAAAAGAGGGAAAGGCGGAGTAAGAGTGGGAGGGGTTGAAATATGGATCCGTAATATAGCATAATATTGGGAAGCCTCCATATCTCCACATTTCACAATTGAAGTACCACAAAGTTGGCATTGAGGCATTCTCCTAAAATCGACAGTTATTTTTGCCCATGAACTGTACACTGCAGCGCCGAGATAGTTGGCGACAACGCGCAGTCATCCCCACAGATGGGAGAGACGCTGGAGCTTCACTATAGCAACACTTAATGTGTTGTGAAATCTTTTGTTAAATGTAATATAATGTTTTTAATTGTATGCAACTGCCTTAATTTGGCTAGAACCCTGGAAGAGTAGCTGCTGCCTTGGCAGGAGCAAATGGGGATCCGTAATAAATACCAAAACAAATAGCTCTGATATCACAATATGACAGATTTTTTGGGGGGGGTATGTTTGAACACAGATAAATCTGACATACCTCGAGCGGTTTCATAGACAATACCCGTGTCCCAATCTCCCATCTGGCACCACTGTCATATTCAACGTGAACTGGAGAGACAAAACATCACTTATCAATAAGTGACCTTGGGATTCACTAGGCCGCTATCATGAATACTCACATTGTGTCCTTATTGGCCTATCAAAAGCTTAGTATTTCATTCTAAGCATCACTGTATGGTTAAGTCCTTTTTTCCTGAGATATTTCTAGACATGGCTCTAATGCCAAAGAAAAAAACACAAGAAGGAGGATGATGATGATGATGAAGTCAATGCTGTACTTTTTCTCTCCACTTGATGGTGCAGAGGATACGTATGGAGTCCTTGGCAGCTGACATTGGCCTTATGAGTAAGGAAACACACACAGACATACACACACACATAGACACACGCACACAGACACATTGTTGTGGTTTAAATGTGATTCTTGACTTTTCTTTATCCGTCTACAGACGTGATACAGTATGCCCTACTGTATGTCAATAAATTATGAATCCTATTTGACAGTCAAAAACATCATAGTGGAGTCGTAAGAACTCAGCTACCGTTGCATTGAAAATATGACAAGTAATCAATCAAATTTATTTATAAACCCCTTCTTACATCAGCTGATGTAACAAAGTGCTGTACATAAACCCAGGCTAGAACCCCAAACAGCAAGCAATGCAGGTGTAGAAGCACAGTGGCTAGGAAAAACTACCTTGAAAGGCCAGAACCTAGGAAGAAACCTAGAGATGAACCAGGCTATGAGCGGTGGCCAGTCCTCTTCTGGCTGTGCTGGGTGGAGATTATAACAGAACATGGTCAAGATGTTCAAATGTTCATAGATGACCATCAGGGTCAAATAATAATAATCACAGTGGTTGTCGAGGGTGCAACAGGTCAGCACCTCAGAAGTAAATGTCAGTTGGTTTTTCATAGACGATCATTCAGAGTATCTCTACTGCTCCTGCTGTCTCTAGAGAGTTGATAACAGCAGGTCTGGGACAGGTAGCACGTCCGGTGAACAGGTCAGGGTTCCATAGCCGCAGGCAGAACAGTTGAAACTGGAGCAGCAGCACGGCCAGGTGGACTGGGACAGCAAGGAGTCATCAGGCTAGGTAGTCCTGAGGCATGGTCCTAGGGCTCAGATCCTCCGAGAGAGAGAAAAAAAAGAAAGAAAGAAAGAGAGAGAGAGAGTTAGAGAGAGAGAGAGAGAGAGAAAGAAAGAGAGGAAAAGAGAGAAAGAGAGTGAATTTGAGAGAGCATACTTAAATTCACACAGGACACCGGATAAGACAGGATAAGACAGGAGAAATACAGATATAACAGACTGACCCTAGCCCCCCGACACATAAACAACTGCAGCAGTACACTGTGGCCCCGTCCGACGATTTCCCCAGTCAGAGCCAAAAAAGCAAGATATAACCCCACCCACTTTGCCAAAGCACAGCCCCCACACCACTAGAAGAATATCTTCAACCACCAATTTACCATCCTGAGACAAGGCCGAGTACAGCCCACAAAGATCTCCGCCATGGCTCGAACCCAAGGGGGGGCGCCAACCCAGACAACCATGTCAACAATAGGGGTGTAAATCAAATAAGACAAACATTTATTTTGCGCTGATTGAGTTTTTTTCAGATGAGTTTTGCACTGGAGGAACAACTGAGCCATTTCTACTAGATGGACAAGCTGCAAAGGTAAAATTGTCTATATTGTAAAAATTCATTAAATTATTGTTCTTAATTTAAGATCAAATCAAATCTAAGTGTATTTGTCACGTGCGCCAAATACAACAGGTGTAGGTAGACCTTAAAGTGAAATGCTTACTTACAGGCTCTAACCACTAGTGCAAAAAAGGTATTAGGTGAACAATAGGTAAGTAAAGAAATAAAACAACAGTAAAAAGCCAGGCTATATGCAGTAGCGAGACTATAAAAGTAGCAAGGCTACATACAGACACCGGTTAGTCAGGCTGATTGAGGTAGTATGTACATGTAGATATGGTTAAAGTGACTATGCATATATGATGAACAGAGAGTAGCAGTAGCGTAAAAGAGGGGTAGCTGGGTGGTGGGTGGTGGGACACAATGCAGATAGCCCAGTTGGCCAATGTGCGGGAGCACTGGTTGGTTGGTCGGCCAAATAAGGTAGTATGTACATGAATGTAGTTAAAGTGACTATGCATATATGATATACAGAGAGTAGCAGCAGCGGAAAAAAAGAGGGATTGGGGGAGGCTGGTGGAAGTTAGGGTTAAGGTTAGGGTTAGGGTTAGGTTTAACCTTTTACTGCAGTGGGCTAAATCAGGGTCACGCAGATTGATTCTTGGTATGTTAAACAGATCTACTTTGAAACCAAAGTATACACCTCATACACATGGTTATGGGCTTAAATAAATGAGAAACCTGTACCATGTCAGATATAGAGTTGAAATGTATTCCATGTTGAGTTTACATCCCAATATTACACTTATATACATCACAGAAGACTGAAATAATACAAAACTGTTTGACATAGAAACACTGGATTTCCGTTGTTACAAAACATAAAAGGATTTATGAATTGTGAAATTATGAAAAATATGAAAAACATTTCATCCATGAGACCAAAGAGGACGCTTTTGGTCAATGACTGCAGGATATAGCTACAATCCGATTTGATGACTTTGAGGCTGTGCCAGCTAGTGACCACTCTGAAGAGTCTCCAGATCAAGGTTCATGACAAAAGACGCTAACATGCCTATTTTGCGGCCAACCAATAAAATTATAGAGTGATGTCAATCATCTTTATGTTAAAGAGAGTAAACACGTTATTCAAATAACGACTTCATTTCGATTAACATATGTTTATTTGCATATGGGCTTATAGATAAGAGTGGGAAACACATTGACAACACATCTATAATAAAACCTAATTGTCCATATCATGTTTATTCTCTATAAATCATATTCAACCACGGCTATCTGCTACGTTGTAAATGGGAAAATCAATCCATTCATCAAAGACACAACAGCCTAAGAGAGTAACAATTAGTGATCAACACGTACAGTGTGCTAACTCAAGGATCCTTTGGATATGATATAAACCTCATTTCATTCCCCTTATTGAAAGGAAATAGCTGCTAGCTCCTATGTGGCTCCCTGGCACCAGGAGACAAACTCCCATGCCCTGGCTCCTATATACCCTAGACGTGTTCCCTAGAACTTATTCCCTAGCCCCAAGACCTATCCCCTTGCCATATCCTCTAGCCCCTAGATCTAGTCCCTAAATCCTAGCCCCTAGTCCCTAGCCCTGTGCCCCTAGTCCCAATGACGTGGATGTGGATTAAGGCAGCTCCCCGCACCTCTCTGATTCAGAGGGGTTGGGTTAAATGCGGAAGACACATTTTGGTTGTATGTATTCAGTTGTGCAACTGACTAGGTATCTCCTTTCCCTTTCCTTTTCACCTGCCCCTGACTGTGGTGTTGTAGTGCTGTTTCCAGACTGTCCTGGTATTTTCCGGCCCGTCCTCTCCCTGTCCAAGGGTCGGCTGATTGCCTGTGTGACCTGCCCTGCCCCGTGTGGTGAGCTGTGTTGGCTGCAGCATTCATCTCCAGACCTCTGCAGTACAGAACACTACATTACAGGGTAGGAGAGAGCAAAGACAAACCCTCGTTAGATAGCCAAATATCTGGCCCTGAGGCCAGATCAAGCAATGCAGGACGAGTACAAAATAGTGTTTTGTGATGATCTGCAATATCACCACAGTTGCTAGTGCAGACACGAATGATGCATTGAGTGAGTAAGACAAGTGATCCTCCTCCTCCTCACCATACGCATCATCATCATTCTAATAATTATCAAACATGATAACCACTGTCACCATGATCATCATCAATGCAGTGAGCTAGCATTTTCATAGACGGTTCAGTGAACATAAAACCAGTCATTTGGTAGTGAGCAGTAACATTGCTTTAGCTGATCATTATTACACAATGTTCTGTCTTTGTACCCAGAGAAGATATGGATCACACAGCAGAGCAGCTCCCACCTTGTCTCAAGTATCATTGTCCCTATGGGGATGACGTCACCGACCTTAGGAGTCAGAAATGAAGCACAGACTATTGCACTTCATATGGAGCCACATCGATATCATTACAGTGCCTTTAGTCAAAATAACCTCCATCATGATACAATGTCTTCCTTTAAGGTTTAGGACACAAAGCTGTGACAGAGATATTTGGTATTTGTTATTTTATTAGGATCCCCATTAGCCGTTGCAAAAGCAGCAGCTACTCTTCCTGAGGTCCACTCAAAACATGAAACATAATACAGAATGACACAATACAGAACATCATTAGACAAGAACAGCTCAAGGACAGAACTACATACATTTTTTAAAAGGCACACGTAGCCTCCATATCAATGCATACAGTCAAACTAAATAGGTCAAATGGGGGAGAGGTGTTGTGCCATGAGGTGTTGCTTAATCTGTTTTTTGCAAAAGGTTTATTGTTTATTTGAGTAATATGAGATGAAAGGAAGTTCCATGCAATAAGGGCTCTATATAATACTATACATTTTCTTGAATTTGTTCTGGATTCGGGGACTATGAAAATACCATTGGTGGCATGTCTGGTAGAATAAGTGTCTGTGTCAGAGCTGTGTGTAAGTTGACTATGCAAACAATTTGGGAATTTCAACACATGAATGTTTCTTATAAAAATAAGACTTGATTCACTCAGTCTCTCCTAAACCAAGAGAGACTGTCAGGCATAGTATTTATATCAGCTCTCTGATTACAATTAAGAGCAAAACGTGCCGCTCTGTTCTCTGCCAGCTGCAGCTTAACTAGGCCTTCCCTTGCCGCACTGGGCCACACGACTGGACAATAATCAAGATAAGACAAAACTAGAGCAGGACTTGCTTTGTAGAGTGTGGTGGCAAAAAAGCAGAGCATCTCTTTATTACAGACAGACGTCTCCCCATCTTTACAACCACTAAATCTATATGTTTTGACCATGTTTACAATCTAAGGTAATGCCAAGTAATTTAGTCTCCTCAACTTGTTCAATAGCCACACAATTCATATAAATATGAAGTCTCCCATCCCTGGTTAGTTCTTGGGTATCAGGTATCAGATTGTCGTGGGAACTACCATCAACTTGAATTACACCATACCCTTGTTTGTGCGCTAAGTTACTTCTTATCTTAAATCTGTAATGATTCTATATTAGTCCATCATGTATGTATGTATGATATCAAATGTGTGTGTGTGTACTCGCGTGCGTGTGTGTGTGTATGCGTACGTGTATGTACTCGTGCGTGTGCATCTGTGTGTGTGCACATGTGAGCATGCATGTGTGTACCTCCTGTGTGTGCTCACACCTGTACTCTCAGAGATGATGTTATCAGATCCTAACACCTGCTCCACAGGGTAAGGTCACCCACCGCAGCAGAAAGGACTCTATTCATAGGACTGGCAGATATTACATACTACAGTTGTGTGTGCAAATACAATGAGGAAATGTATTATTTTCCATACTACAGTTGTGTTATTTTCCCCCAGGTGGTTGAAACACAGCTCACGTCACAGAACATCCAGTATCTCACACTAGAGTGGCGGTCCTGTCGGAGACGACCCAGTCAGAAGTGAGATGTGTTTAGAGGGCGAGTGTTATGTGTTGCTATGGAGCTGTGGTTGGTGTATCCAAGATGGCAGGTGTAGGAGTAACTTACTGAGTGACCCAGGTCGGTGAAATTATCCCAATCTGCGAGTAACATAACTACCACAAGAGTGGACTGGTGCTGAATGAAAAGATAATATAGTTTGAATCCTGCACCAAGCTGTGAGTGAGACAACACTGTTGTCTGGTTTAACATGTGCAATACAAGTGGAGCTGAGAATGACATCATGATGATGATTTAGTGATGTTTGCAGAAAACACTCCCATCCCCATCCTTAATGACAGAGGGAGAAAAACCGTTTGATTGAAACCAATTCCAACACTTCCAGCCTTAACACAGTCACAAATAGAACATTTCACCAAAAAGAAGATATTTTAGGCACTTGGGAGCCTTTTGTGATGTTTTCTTCCTGTTTCACTCTCTCTCTCTCTCTCTCTCTCTCTCTCTCTTTCCTTTTGTTTCTTTCTCCCTCTCTCTCTTCTCTTTGTGTTTGTAAATAATCTCTCCCCCTCTAGGCCTGTTGATGATCATGTTGATGGGAAAGAAAGAAATCATCCTGAATGGCACATTAATTTCCTCCCCCTTGCCCCCTCTACCCCCTCCTTGGGCCTAATGAAACCCCCTGAGCTCCGCCAGGAGACCCGAGGAACCACACTGGCAACCCATCACCGCTGAGTAAACATGTTTACCTTGGAGCACTGAACTAATGGACTGTTTCCAGACACAGGAGCAGGGACTAGACAGCGGGGGGGGGGGGGGTGGGGGGGGGGGGAGCTCAGACTAATGAAGACTCCTTCAACTCCATCGTTACTTCTCGTCTTTTCTCGTTCTGTTCTTCCCTGATAGCAACCTGCTAGTGTTGTCTTGAGCCAAGATACTGATACGGTGTGGTGCATATTGACAGGAGTAGAGTCAAATACTCTTTCTGTGGGACTGTGTTTCTGTGTCTGGCTATGTTAGTCGTGTTAAAAGCACAGCTCCTTTTTAAAAGTAGCCACCTGCCATGTCCTTATCCTCACGACACAAACTTTTGAATGTCAAACTTTTATCAGGCCCTTGTTGAAGGAATTTGCCAATGGGTCCAAAACTGGAGAAGTGGAGCTGTCAAATGATGCTTCCCTAGTCTGCAACAGCTCTGTAAAGGTCGGCTGCTAACCAGGATGTCTGCTGTCAAACACAAGCCAGCGTGTCCCTCAAGTGTCTATCTGGAGCTGTCTGCTGATTGGGAGGCCTGTTCAGTCTGTCTGCCTGGTGGGTCTGAATGTTTGTGTGACACTGATTCTGACCACACCGTCGAAAACAAAAAAGGCATTGTAATTTATACATTGATAAGAGCTATTGATAAGACCTAGGTAAATGAGTCATATGTTTGGATAAGGGGATTTTAAGCATTAATGACAATTGTTTTGAAGACGAATGTGAAACCAGTTAGCAAACACAATGTCAGCATGACAAGTACAGTATTTCCCCCTCTTTTCCACAGTGAAGCTTACACACTGTAGCTGTGTCACTATTCCACATTTTTATTGTAGGCCTTTGGCTTCATCATTCGGGGGGGGGGTGAAAATTAGAGACCCAAGCCGAGGCTGTGGCTTATGGAAACCTGTGCGTACTGACAGTAACGATGAGTGCACTCTAGAATGTTTTCATTATCTGGACTGTTCATATATACAGTACCAGTCAAGGGTTTTTCTTTATTTTTACTATTTTCTAGATTGAAGAATAATATTGAAGACATCAAAACTATAAAACAACACATGTGAAATTATTTAGTAACCAAAAAAGTGTTAAACAAATCAAAATATATTTTAGATTTTAGATTCTTCAAAGTAGACACCCTTTGCCTTGTTAATTTGTAGAATTTCTTTCCTTCTTATTGCGTTCCAGCCAATCAGTTGTGTTGTGACAAGGTAGGGATGGTATACAGAAGATAGCCCTATTTGGTAAAAGACCAAGTCCATAATATGGCAAGAACAGCTCAAATAAGCAAAGAGAAACCACAGTCCATCATTACTTTAAGACATGAAGGTCAGTCAAACAGGAAACTTTCAAGAATATTCAAAATGTCGTCAAGTGCAGTCGCAAAAAACATCAAGCGCTATGATGAAACTGGCTCTCATGTGGACCGCAACAGGAAAGGAAGACGTAGAGTTACCTCTGCTGCAAAGGATGAGTTCATTAGAGTTACCAGCCTCAGAAATTGCAGCCCAAATAAATGCTTCACAGAGCTCAAGTAACAGACACATCTCAAAATCAACTGTTGAGAATAGACTGCGTGAATCAGACCTTTATGGCCGAATTGCTGGAAAGAAACCCCTACTAGAGGACACCAATAAGAAGAACAGATTTGATTGGGCCAAGAAACATGAGGAATGGACATTAGACCGGTGGAAATCTGTCCTTTGGTCTGATGAGAACAAATGATTGGTTCCAACAGCCATGTAGTTAGGTGGAATTGGACTTTTCCCCCTCTCTCTCCCTGTGGTGTAGAACTGCAAAGCTGCAAAAATGGGGTAACTTGACTTGTCTATGACTAGGGTGGCTGGAATGACCGCCTGGTATAGAAGTCCTTGTCTTTGGGCACTTCTAGCTGTGCTCTGTTGTCAGTCAAAGAGCAATTGAGAAATCTGTGAATGTGGACAGTTTCTTTGTTTTATTGAAGTGTACGGCCGAATTTTGATCAAAAGTACTATCGGTTTTGAGTCAGGAAATTGGCACTGTCCCACCTTAAATGGTTGCGATTATTGTAAATCATTGTTTGATGTGGCTGACAACAGCGGAGATGGGTCACAACTGCGCATGTGCAATCCACTGGGGCAAACTTTGTGACCTCAATGCCTTTATTTGGAGCTTGTTACAGATGTAAGTTTTATTAGGGGGGAAAGGAGCTTGTGCAAAAGTTAGTTCTGAAAAGTGTAAATCCAAATAGATGCTAGCAAGAGCAAGCTGGTGTTGGGTCTCTGGCTGCACTTTATTATAAAAAATCTAGGGAAAAGGCACAACAATTCACTGTTTCCCGTTGAAAGATACAGAGATATACAGGCTAGTAGCTGTAACAGAAAATACGATGCAAACACTCCTACAGACAATCTTGCAAATCTGCATGTAAGCACTTTATCGACGATGACAATGAAAGAGATATACAATCAGAAATAGTGGGAACAAAACACTGTGGAAAGCTCCGACACAGCTGTTCATTCTGTGATCCCATGGGCTGGATCTGGTGCCATGCTAAAATACGTTGGTGCTTTGGAGAAGGGAACCCGTCAAAGCAAGCGTGCAGAGTTGTGTAGTCTAACCATTGCAGTTCGATTTAATCTTATTGTGTTGTAGCCTAGGCTTTCTACCGGTTAGCATATGTTTAGGAGATAATAGACAGTAATTGTGTCACCTTATCAAATCAAATTGTATTTGTCACATGCGCCGAATACAAGAGGTCACCTTACAGTGAAATGCTTACTTACGAGCCCCCAATGAACAGTGAAGTTTCAAAAAATACGGTAAGAATAAGAGATAAAAGTAACAATTAAAGAACAGCAGTAAAAAATAACAATATATACAGGTGGGTTCCCGGGACAGTGTCAATGTGCTGGGAAACCGGGTTAGTTGAGATAGTATGTACATGTAAGTAGAGTTAATTTAAAGTGACTATGCATAGATGACAACATAGAGTGGCAGTGGTGTGGAGAGGGGAGGGGGGGCAATGCAAATAGTCTGGGTAGCAATTTGAATAGATGTTCAAGAGTCTTATGGCTTGGGGGTGGAAGCTGTTTAGATGCATCTTGGACCTAGAATTGGCGGTCCGGTACCGCTTGCCGTGTGGTAGCAGAGAGAACAGTCTATGACTAGGGTGGCTGGAATGACCGCCTGGTATAGAGGTCCTGGATGGCAGGAAGCTTTGCCCTAGTGATGTACTGGGCCGTTCACACTACCATCTGTAGTGCCTTGCGATCGGAGGCCGAGCAGTTGCCATACCAGGCAGTAATGCTCTTGATGGTGCGGCTGTAGAACCTTTTGAGGATCTGAGGACCCATGCCAAATCTTTTCAGTCTCCTGAGGGGGAATAGGTTTTGTCGTGCCCGCTTCACAACTGTCATGGTGTGCTTGGACCATGTTAGTTTGTTGGTGATGTGGACACCAAGGAACTTGAAGATCTCAACCTGCTCCACTGCAGCCCCGTCGAAGAGAATGGGGATGTGCTCGGTCTTCTTTTTCCTGTAGTCCACAATCATCTCCTTTGTTGTCCAGGCACCACACGGCCAGGTCTCTGACCTCCTCCCTATAGGCTGTCTCATTGTTGTTGGTGATCATGCCTACCACTGTTGTGTCAAATTTAATGATGGTGTTGGAGTCGTGCCTGGCTGTGCAGTCATGAGTGAACTGGGAGTACAGGACGGGGCTGAGCATGCAACCCTGAGGTGCCCCTGTGTTGAGGATCAGCGTGGTGGAAGTGTTGTTACCTACTCTTTACCACCTGGGGGCGGCCTGTCAGGAAGTCCAGGATCCAGTTACAGAGGGAGGTGTTTAACCCCAGAGTCCTCAGCTTATTGATGAGCTTTGAGGGCACTATGGTGTTGAACGCTGAGCTGTAGTCAATGAATAGAATTCTATGAATATAACACATAGGTGTTCCTTTTGTCCAGGTGGGAAAGGGCAGTGTGGAGTGCAATAGATCATCTGTGGATCTGTTGGGGTGGTATGCAAATTGGAGTGGGTCTAGGGTTTCTGGGATGATGGTGTTGTTGTGAGCCATGACCAGCCTTTCAAAGCACTTCATGGCTATAGATGTGCATGCTACAGGTCGGTAGTCATTTAGGCAGGTTACCTTAGTGTTCTTGGGCACAGGCGCTATGGTGGTCTGCTTAAAACATGTTGGTATTACAGACTCGGACAGAGAGAGGTTGAAAATGTCAGTGAAGACACTTGCTAGTCAGATAATGCTCGCAGTACACGTCCTGGTAATCCGTCTGGCCCTGCGGCCTTTTGAATGTTGACCTGTTTAAATGTCTTACTCACATCGGCTGCGGAGAGTGTGATCCCACAGTCTTCTGGTAAGGCTGGTGCTCTCATACATGTTTCAGTGTTATTTGCCTCGAAGGGAGCATAAAAGTAGTTTAATACATAGACCGCCGCCCCTTGTTTTACCAGACGCTGCTGTTCTATCCTGCCGGTACATCATATAACCAGCCAGCTGTATGTTGATATTGTCGTAGTTCAGCCACGACATCGTGAACCATAAGACTTTATAGCTTTTAATGTCCCGTTGGTAGTTTAATCTTCCCAGTAACTCATCCATTTTATTATCCAAAGATTGCATGTTTGCTAGCAGAATTGAGAGGAGTGGGGGTTTATTCGATTGCCTCCAACTCCTCAGAAGGCAGCCTGCTCTCCGACCTCTCTTTCTCCGTCTCCTCTTCACGCAGGTCACTGGGGTCGGGCCGGTTCCCAAGGGAGCCATATATCCTCTGTCTCAGGCTCATCAGAGACGTGAAAGAAGAAAAACGATTCTGCTAGTCCGTGGTGATAATAGCAGTCCTGATGTCTAGAAGTTATTTTCGGTTAAAAGAGACGGTAGCGGCAACATTATGTACAAAAAGGGGTAAAAAAAATCAGATAAAATCAGATAAACACAGTCGGTTGGGGGCGCGTATAACGTCTGCCTTCTGCTCCGGCGCCATCTTAGCGCATTACATTGTAATATACAGTATTTGTGTAATTTTACATTGCAGAATAGACAGAATAAAAATGAATGGTGTTGTTGCATTGTATTACTTAGGGTCGGGCCTACTCACTTTTTTTCATAATCATAATCTCGAATGTCTGTTGGCTTGCCATGGTTTATTTGCATGAAAATATTTCATGATTTTAACAACTGTATAGCCTTGCGTGAAATGCATGGCCCAAGGAACCACCTGGGGTAGGCCTATTTGGTTGCATGTAGTCTGGTCTACTGTACATTCGTAACCCCCCCAGTCGATAGTGTCTATGGCTATCCTAACAACAAAATTACATCTATTACAGATTATAAACATATCGGTGTCCCTTCAGTAGTTTTCTTCATCACACGTATTTCGTCTTCAGACATGTTTGTAGGTTGTTGTTTACTTCGTATAACTAATCTGTAACACTGGTCTACTGTCTTCACTTCTCCCCCGAAAAGAAATTGCATCTGTGATTGTGATTAAGGGCCTTACGTGCATTTTTTTGCCGAGCGTTACAGAGTAGTTATTGGCGAATTGTGGACAAATTCTTAGTTTTATTGAAAGCGCGTTATTTTATGTGGCCGACTGGTATACCTATGTCCGCTGATGTTGCAGTAGGTCACATAAATTAATGATACAAAATAATTGCAATAGTTTTACAACTAAAAGTACACATTTGCTGACTCAAAACCTCAATTGGCCATAAGCTTTCAATAAAACAAAGAATTTGTCCACAATTCGGGGATTTCTCAATAGCTCTTAGAGTGACAATGTAGCAGAGCTGCAATATATAAAGAACTGTCACAGTTATGTGACCCATTTTTTGCAGCTTTCCAATTCTAGACTGCAGGGAGAGAGAGGTGGAGAAGTAACACTCGACCTAACTATACCAAACAAAAATATAAACACAACATGTAAAGTGTTGGTCCCATGTTTCATGAGCTGAAATAAAATATCCCAGACATTTTCCATACAGACAAAACCTTATTTCTTAAAAGGTTCATGCACACATTTTTTACATCCCTGTCAGTGAGCATTTCTCCTTTGTCAAAATAATCTACCTGACAGGTGTGGCATATCAATAAGCTGATTAAACAGCATGATCATTACACAGGTGCACCTTGTGCAATTTAAGGTCACTCCAAAATGTGCCATTTTGTCACAATACAATGACATGCAATTGGGATGCTGACTGCAGGAATGTCCACCAGAACTGTTGCCGGAGAATTGAATATCCATTTCTCTTCCATAAGCCGCCTCCAACGTCTCACAACCACAGGCTATGTGTATGGCTTCATGTGGGCGGACACAATTGCATCTTATTGATGGCAATTTGAATTCACAGAGATTCCGTGACGAGATCCAGAGAACCATTGTCATGCCATTCATCCCATTGTCGTGCCAATAATGCACGGCTCCATGTCACAAGGATCTGTACACAAATCCTGGGAGATGAAAATGTCCAAGTTCTTCCATGGTCTCCATACTCAGCAGACATGTCACCCATTGAGCATGTTTGGGATGCTCTGGATTGACGTGTAAGACAGCGTGTTTCAGTTCCCACCAATATCCAGCAACTTTTCACAGCCATTGAAGAGGAGTGTGACAATATTTGACAGGCTATAATCAACAGCCTGATCAACTCAATGCGAAGGAGATATTTGCATATCTATATTCCCAGTCTTGTCAAATCCATAGATTAGGGCCTAATTTATTTATTTAAATTGACCGATTTCGTTATGAACTGTTGCTCAGTAAAATCTTTGAAATTGTTGCATGTTGCTTTTATATTTTTGTTCAGCACAGTTCCAATGTATGAAACCACTTGGGATAGTTTGGATTTTAGGTTAACCTAACTTTTAAGGTTGCTACAATATTAATTACAGCTCTTTATTGACACAGGCTCTTATGTGAGCTTTTATAAAGACTGAACTGGCAGCAGACATGCTCAAACTTCCAACTAGGGCAATTCTTCCACTAAACTAACCGAAAGCCACGCCCCCACTAACCCATGCCTCCTATGATTCTTCCTTTATATTCAAATATTGGGAACAAAAATGCACCACTATGTTAGATTATCCATACATGTACCATAAAAGAAAGGACAGAGCTCCAGAGTTCCTGTGAGGAGATGGGAGAACCTTCCAGAAGGACAACCATCTCTGCAGCACTCCACCAATCAGGCCTTTATGATAGAGTGGCAAGACAAAAGCCACTCCTTAGTAAAAGACACATGCCAGCCCACTTGGAATTTGGGCAAAGACACCTAAAGGACTCTCAGACCATGAGAAACAACATTCTCTGGTCAGATGAAACCAAGACTGAACTCTTTGGCTTGAATGCCAAGCGTCACGTCTGGCACCATTACTATGGTGAAGCATGGTGGTGGCAGCATCATGCTGTGGGGGTGTTTTTCAGGAACAGGGACTAGGAGACGAGTCAGAATCAAGGGAAAGATTAACGGAGAAAAGTACAGAGAGAGCCTTGATGAAAACCAGCTCTGGAGTGTTCAGAACCTTACACGGGACAAATGCTCACCTTCCAACAGAACAACGACCCTAAGCACACAGTCAAGACAATGCAGGAGTGGCTTCAGGACAAGTCTCTGAATGTTCTTAAGTGGCCAACCAGAGTGCGGACGTGAACCAAATTGAAACAAGCAAGATGCACAGGACATTCTCCAAACACCCGACAGGGCCAACATCCCCGTTATTTGCAAGAGGAAGCGACGCAGGTACAAAGGACAAAGACCCGGATGCCTGGTCAGGACCCGGAAGAGGCGAGTGGCGAAGCCGCCGTTACCGTCAATACTACTCGCCAACGTGGAGTCATTGGACAATAAACTAGACGAGGTACGATCACGAACATTCTACCAACAGGACATCAAAAACTGAAATATCCTATGTTTCACGGAATCGTGGCTATTCAGCTAGCAGGATATACGCTGCACCGGCAAGATAGAACAGCACACACCAGTATGTCCCGCCACCCAACAATCCGCCAACCCCTCTTTTACGCTACTGCTACTCTCTGTTCATCATATATGCCAAGTCACTTTTACCATATCTACATGTACTTACTTCCTCAATCAGCCTGACTAACCAGTGTCTGTATGTAGCCTTGCTACTTTTATAGCCTCGCTACTGTATATAGCATGTCTTTTTACTGTTGTTTAAATTTCTTTACTTACCTATTGTTCACCTAATACCTTTTTTGCACTATTGGTTAGAGCCTGTAAGTAAGCATTTCATTGTAAGGTCTGTTGTATTCGGCGCACGTGACAAATACACATTGATTTGATTTGAGTTAGTTTTGAAGGCCTGCCGAACTGAATAGACTAGCTAGCCAATATAGCTAGCTTTATAGCTTGCTAGCTACAGGTGCCGTGGACTCACTCATTATTAACATGATGATGATGAGCTACCATTACCAGCTATGGCTAGCTATTGAGCTATTATTTAGATATTATTATAACTGTATTCCCCAATATTTGTGTGATATTTGTTAGCTAGCTAGACTAAAATTAAAACCTAACATGTTGCCTACCTATCCATACTGTAGATGGTACTACTACTTCCACTGCTGCCTACTCCATGAAGTTGAAACAGCGGACCTTGGAGGTGAGGCAGTTGTTTTGTAGCAGCAGCAACATAACCATTTTTCAATAGTAAAGATAGGCACATGATGACTTACACACACTTGAATACATATTCTATTTGATATGTATACTATTAAAATGTTGTTTCTTTCAGTAGTAAATTTTTAGCATGGTAACCTTTGTAGGTAACATTAAACTGAAAATAAATTCCCTTTGTTTATTAACTTCCTAGTGCCTAGAGAGCTCCAGGTTGGCAGAATGTCAGCAGAAAGCTGCATGACAGACTGATGCAGAGGAGAGCAGGAAGGAGGAAGAGGAGTTAAGGAGTAGCAGCAGAGCCAGTGAAGGAGTGACACAAGAGATTGAACAAGCAAGTAATAAGGGAAAGGAAGAGTATGGACAGATTTGAAGTGAGGAAGATGAGGTTTTACATTTTACATTTATAGCACCGTGGCCATAGAAAGTGCAAGATCATGAAAGAGAAGCTGTTGTTCGCAGACTAGCCAACAGGTGTGGTGAGGAGACAGAAATGTGTAAAATCATGCCCCCAGACTCAGAAGGCAAGCCATTCCCCAACCATTTACAGTGCAGTAAGTCAGCAGGTGGAAGAGAAAAGGTGCAGAGAGACAGGCTTCTTTATAGTAAGAGTGTAAAGGCATTATATTCCATTCCATCTGCTTTTTTCTCATGAATAGTAAGGATGGCTATAAGATATTATCAGTGAAATATTGGAGAATGTATGGCAACCTACCAGAGCATGAGGATGGTGTGTGTCACAAGAACTGTTACTGGAAATGCATCTAGGAATCTGCCATTCTGGGGGAAATCACTCAATCTCGATGATGTGCATAATGGATATTACCTAGGCTTACTGGAACTGTTGTCAAATTATGACCCGCTATTACGTAAGCACTTACAGAAAGGCAGGGACAAAAAGAAAGGAGCACGACTGACTCATTACCTCAGCCCTGAGAGACAAAACGAGTTCATAGGAATATGTGGTCAAAGGGTTTTTGAAAACAATACTTTATGAAAGAGAAGATGCAATCTATTACTCGGTTATATGTGATGCAACTCCAGACATTTCCCATGCTGAGCAGAATGTATTTTTGGTGAGATGTGTACACAAAGATAAAGTTCAGGGAACAGGTGAACGGGAAATGATTGAACGTTTTCTTGAATTTAAGAAAGACAGGCAGTGAAATTTCTGAAATGATTTTGAGTTCATTGGACGGGCATGGTATTGACATAGCAGATTGCCGTGGTCAAGGCTATGATAACGGTGCAAATATGTCAGGGAAAGTGAAGGGAGTTCAAGCACACATACTGCAAAATAATTCACTGGTCACATACTCACCTTGTGGGTGTACAGGCAGCTCAGTCGTACCCAGAAGTGTCAATCATCTTTACAATCGGTTCAGTGCCAGCCCAGAGCGATGGGCCATTGTCAAGGAAAAGACTAGCTGCTGTCTTAACCGCCTTTCAGACACGCGATGGAGTGCACATGTTGCTGTGTTTCGACCAGTGGCAACTCATTTACCGTCTATCATCAAGGCCCAAGACATGCTTCTTGCTACCTGCAGCCTGACAAACCAAGCCAAATCTGAGGCAAAAGCTCTGAAAAGCTACTTCATGTCTTTCAAGGCAATCTTCCTGCTCATATTTTGGGTAAAAGTTTTGCAGTGTATTGAGAATAGAAGCCTAATTCTTCAGTCAGGAAACATTTCTCTGGACACTGGAGCAGCTAACATTAAGGCATGACATGAAGAAATACAGGTTCTGTGTAATGAATGGGACGCTCTTCTGGCAGAAGCCTCCATGGTGGCAAATTAAATGGGTGTAACTACTCAGTTTCACAGTGAACAGAGGAGCCGCGTTTCCTTGATGAGACTGAAGATGACATAGCAGATGAACAGAAGTCAGACACTGGCTTTTGCAACACAGTGTTTTATGTGCCTCTGGATTGTCTAATCAGTCATTTGTACATGCGGTTCCACACGATTGCAGCTATATGCGAGGAGTTTTCACCAATACCTACTTTTAGGAAATGACTGAAAACCAAATTTGTGTATCTTGCCACAAATTGAGAAACAAGTACTCCAACGATGTCACAGATGGATTTGAAAAGGAAGTGCAACATCTAAAGATGATATATGGTGCCCCTTTATCAGATGGTCTTTCTCCTGTAGAGATCCTAAATGCCATCCACAAGATGCAGCTACAGAGCATTTCTGGAGAGGTGTGCATTGCACTGTGAATATTCTGTACAATGCCTGTAACAGTTACTGGAGGTGAACGTGCCTTCAGTAAACGGAAACTTATAAAGAACTATCTAAGATCTACAGTGTGCCAAGACAGGTTGAACAGCCTTGCCATCCTTTCAAAGGAAAACCAGTTAGCTAGAAAATGTAACTTTAAACACATTATAGACAAGAATGCTCGAAGCTGGGCTCTTGGTGTAGTGTAATCTCTGAGTATTGTTTACAGGGAACAAATGCCATAACCTGTTCTACCAAAGCTGAGCAAAATACTGTTTCAGAGTATTTTCTGCTATGGTTTATCTCCTGTTGAACTTACTCACGAATGCCCACATAATGTCTTGACACTACAGTACAGTTGCAGTTTCACAGATGCTTGTTCTCTGTAGGTACCACATGTATGCCTGCAGTCCACATAGTTCAGTAAAAATTAGTAAATTCAGGCAATGCCCCCGGCTGCTGTCAACATTTTATTATGCTTTTTTTTTTACCGACATTTACTGACACCAGCAATATTCAATGCATCTTTGAAGAGTGCTCTGAAATCGGAGTAGATAGCCAGAATGAACAATGTCCATTGAAACGCACAACAACTATACCACCTAGCTAAGAATGATGTGAATAATCAAGCCACTAAATGTTGGTTAGTTAGATGGCAGATAGTTAATATACTGCCTAACGTTAGGTAACTAACTAACATAGCGGTACATACTGCTGTAATGCTACGTATGTGGTTCGTAAGGATAGCATAGCTAACAAATTGTCAGCCAACATAATGTGTAACGTAACTTATTTAAAAAGTCCTTACTTTATTACATTGCTCAACATTTTCATCATATTTGTCATTAGTTAGTTCAATGCATTTGTATTCGCTCTCGTCGGACTTCGGCTGCATATTGTCCGACATTTTCTGAAAACATGGTGAAGCCACACCCATTTTCTGAAGAATTGCATTATGGGCAGTAAATATACAGAAATACTATCCTCTGCTTGTGTACTTCGTATTTTGGAGAATTTAGTATCACATGGAACTTTTGGCATACTAACTATATCCATACTATGACCAATAAGCATAGTATATACTCAGTTCACATCACAAATAGTAGAGTTAGTGCGGTTAGCTAGTGTCTATGGCAGAACGGTAGAATTGTAGAGCGGTATGTTGGCAGAGCGATAGAACTGCAGAACTGACACATCCAGGCCAGTCACTGATAATGGTGCCTGGTGCCAGGGAGAGGGGTAGCGCAGGGGACGGTACAGTGGCACTATTGGTTCTTGGAGAGTCAGATTGGTAATCTGGGAAAGGGATCCCTGTTACAATGAATACTTTGGTTTTACCACACAAGTATTCCCTAATCCCTGCCTCTCACCGCCTGTATCTCTTACTGAGATGTTTTACCAGGCACAGACATGCACAAAGAGTATACAGGCTGTGAGAAAGCAGGGATTAGGGACTACTTGTGTGGTAAAACCCAATCATTTATTGGAACAGGGATTATCTTGTGCTTTTGGGACAATCCAGTTAATTTGACAACTTCTATGTTACCTTTGATGACATGCCAATGAATAACCAAAATTGTCAGTTGGTTGTGTATCTCCAAATGTTAACATTCACATGAATTCCCATCTCCACGTTGTGTTGCTATGGGCTGTGATTTGAACACGCTGCGATAGAAGATTGCAGTCCTCCTCTACCTGTCTGCCTGGATTTGAGAGGGAGAAAAAGGAAAAGAGGGGAACATAGGATTGAAACTTTGAGCATGTTGAGCCCAGACGCTGAGGCTGAGGGGAGGTCACTCCATGCTGCGCGTAATCTGGGGAACATCTGGTGTCAATCATGTGTTGGGCCCAGAGTGGACTAAGAGCCTGAGGACCCACCACTCCCTGAACCCCCGCTCCCTGGCTTTTAGCAGGCCCTCTCCAAATGGTCCCTGCCGCACAGACAGAGAGTGGAAAGGGAAAAACAGAAAGGATGGACAGAGGGCAATGGGAGAGCAGAGAGAGAGGCTGACATGCACATATCAGCACTTAGCACATTGGGGTCATTTTTACTGTTCACGTACAAACGCTGTGGCAGAGAAAGAGCAAGGGTGTGTGTGTGTGTGTGTGTGTGTGTGTGTGTGTGTGTGTGTGTGTGTGTGTGTGTGTGTGTGTGTGTGTGTGTGTGTGTGTGTGTGTGTGTGTGTGTGTGTGTGTGTGTGTGTGTGTGTGTGTGTGTGTGCGTGCGTGTGCGTGCGTGCGTGCGTGCGTGTGTCTGTATGACCATGGGTGGGTGTTTATAGTGATCCACCAAAACAATACAGTAAAAGCCCCTGATTGTGCTTTTCAGCCCTCAGAATCCCAGGTTTTATTTTTAGCCGTAGTTACTATAATTTCCTAATTAGAAACACACTGGCCAAGATAAAATTCCTTCCCTTAAATAGATGTAAATGAGTGTCCTCTAGCTCTGAGGCAATATTTAGAGAGACACTTTAAATATTAGAAATGGTATTTAAAACAATCCATAATATTGACAACAACAAAAGCCGTCAACAGCTGCTCTTAAGGATATTGTGAGGGTGGGAGTCACATATTGTCAGGGTTACCAGGACATTTACTCAGGGTCCCCATATTTCAGATTGACAATGTCTGGATTGTGAGATAAACCTTTTCCTGGAGGGATTAGGGGATGTTATTATTCATAAACGTTTCTCATGTTTTAGCGGTATTTACTGAGGATATGTCGAGATAACAAAAAGAGAAGGAGAGGGAGAACTCTTTCTGTTCTCCTCCTTCTGTTCCCTCTCTGTTGTACACCATACAGTATTGACTGTGCATTTCAGTTTGTGGTGTGAACATGCAGCACTGAAGAACATGAACATTCGGGAGTAAACAAAGGCTATAACTACTGCATTATTCATCTGCAGAAATACACAGGACCATGTGCATAGAATATATTATATTGTCATCCTGTCAGTACAGTTGCTTGTTTATTTGTTTGATTATTTCAGTTGTGGATACATTATGAGTTCATGTACTGTCTGTCAGGGATGGGCAACTTTGGGGGTGGGGGCCACAAAAAATCTGAACTCATCATGAGGGGCCACAGTTTTAGAGTTCATTTTGTGCAATTCTACACATTTTGCCATGGGGCAGAGAGGAACATTTGCAGATTTACAGCTGAACCCTGCAATTCTACACATTTTGCCATAGTATGAAGAGAAATGTTTACATATCTGAGTGAGAGTGACTAACAAACTCTATCGGGGCGCCCTGGGTGGTAATTCGACCTTGATTACTTCAAGTGTAGATACAGTAGCTGGCTGCTGACTAACTTAACATTCAAAACAATGTTAGCTGACATAGGCTAATTGAGTAACTATCAGTGACTGAGATATCAGAACTGTTGATGCACAACCAAATGTCGAAACAGCACCTTGTGTATTCTACTATTCTACCTCGCAACAGTACGTTGAGACCTGGACTGAGCCCCCCCTCGCCACCCCCACCACCCCGAAATAAAAATAATAATAATTGGAAATTGTCCATCCCTGGTCATACATTTAGCTTTTACTTAATATGAGCAGATGAGAAAACACATATAGTAAATTCACCTAGCTTCTCCATTGTTGCCACAGTCAATTACGTCAAGTGATTCATATAAAGATTGTTCAATAATTTGCTACCCACAGCGGTATCAAAGTGGTGAACACTGCTTCACTTCTATCCTAAGCATCAAAAGGTTTCAGTGACAAGAAGGAAAATATGAACATAGTTTCAATATATGATTCTGCTTTCCTTTTATCCAGATTCTTTCACTTCTTTTTTCTTTTTAAAATAAAACCTCACTATTACTCTAACAACAACAAAAAATACATATCGCATTCCCAGTGGCGGCAAAATTAAAACCGACACCATTTTTCAAATCCTATTCACACTATCTGATTCCATTTTAAAGTAATTATATTAGTGCCAGAGATATTCTTTATGGGTCCTTGTCCATTAACATAGTCTATAATTAGAGGAAACGCAGCCTAGTCTCCCAGTGGTGCAGGGAGGCGGTCCCCACTGATCGAAGAAGGGAGCCATTAAAGCTGGGGCACGGAACACCTCTGGCCATCGATCGTAGCGTCCAAAATTGCATCCTATTTCCTACATAGTGCACTACTTTTGACCAGGGCCCATTGTTGTGATCACGGCTCTGGTCAAAAGTAGTGCACTATATATGGAATAGGGTGCTAGGGTGCCACTTGGGACGTAGCCCTAGTCATGCAAATGCACTCTGTGCAAATGAGGCCCCAACCAGACAGGAAACATCCCACAGTGTAAATCAATAGCCAGTGTTGGATAATGGTGGGCCTGTTCCCACAGCTGTGTCCTGTCTATCTGTACCATAGCCTGCCCAGCCCATCCCTGCCCAGCCCTTCCCAACCCAACCCAACCCAACCCAGCCCAGCATCTCAGCATCCCATACCTGCCAGAGCGTGGCCATCCGACACTGGTCAGTGGGCAGCTCCCCTTACAGCTCAATTCACACAATTATCGTGGCACACAAGCATACGTGTGTGGGAAATCACACAATAACACAAACATGTGCATACAGGCACAGCCGCTGTCCCGGTGGTGCTAGGCGATGCCAAATGGATGGAGGCCCACGTTCTTCCATCCTAAACTCGCATATGCACGCACACACAGACATAAACATGCATGAGCACACACACAGTTTCACAGTCCCTGATGTACCAACACTGCAACATTGTAAAATAAAATGTAAACTACTTCCACGCATTTATCATCATGTCCTCTGTACACTTTTCCACAGTTTCCACTCTGTCAATTCACATGGAACATGGTAAGAGTAGTAGTGTTATTTCTCAATATGATCTTTTGTCCTTGTCATGGTTAGTTCTTGTGGGTGGTGTGGTGTTATCAGAGTGGGTTTCCTAGAACTCAGGGCTGGGCTCGCTTGATTGGAGAGGAAACAGGAATTCCTTTTTACACTGGCTCACAAAGCACTGTGACAGCATCAGAAGATGTGGGCATAAAACACCCTTATACTGTAAACACAGGTGCATGCACACACACACACACACACACACACATACCCAGACACACTTAAAAAAATCTATAACAATATAGAATTAATTATTTGTAAACTGTACAATTTATTCATCTACATTTATGACTTAAACCAAACAACACATAAACAATACAAGTCTCCTATCCCTGTTGCCAATGACGAGCAGATTAATATATCAAAGCATTTACAGACAGATTCATTCTCTCACCTGTCTAAGACTAAGAAAAAAATATTATTTTGAAAGATTGCCTCGCTAAACTATTTTACTGTGGTGGAAAAAGTATTAAATCAAATCAAATCAAATTTATTTATATAGCCCTTCTTACCTCAGCTGATATCTCAAAGTGCTGTACAGAAACCCAGCCTAAAGCCCCAAACAGCAAGCAATGCAGGTGTAGAAGCACGGTGGCTAGGAAAAACTCCCTAGAAAAAACTCCCTAGGAAACCTAGGAAGAAACTTAGAGAGGAACCAGGCTATGAGGGGTGGCCAGTCCTCTTCTGGCTGTGCCAGGTGGAGATTATAACAGAACATGGCCAAATTGTTCAAATGGTCATAAATGACCTGCATGGTCAAATAATTATAATCACAGTAGGTGTCGAGGGTGCAACAAGTCAGTACCTCGGGAGAAAATGTCAGTTGGCTTTTCATAGCCGATCATTAAGAGTATCTCTACCACTCCTGCTATCTCTAGAGAGTTGAAAACAGCAGGTCTGGGACAGGTAGCATGTCCGGTGAACAGGTCAGGATTCCATAGCCGCAGGCAGAACAGTTGAAACTGGAGCAGCAGCACGGCCAGGTGGACTGGGGACATCATGCCAGCTAGTTCTGAGGCATGGTCCTAGGGCTCAGGTCCTCCGAGAGACAGAAAGAAATAGAGAAAGGGAGAATTAGAAAGAGCATACTTAAATTCACACAGGACAACAGATAAGACAGGAGAAATACTCCAGATATGACAGACTGACCCTAGCCCCCCAAACACATAAACTACTGCAGCATAAATACTGGAGGCTGAGACAGGAGGGGTCAGGAGACACTGTGGCCCCATCCGATGATACCCCCGGACAAGGCCAAACAGGCAGGATATAACCCCACCCACTTTGCCAAAGCACAGCCCCCACACCACACTAGAGGGATATCTTCAACCATCAACTTACCATCCTGAGACAAGTCCGAGTATAGCCCACAAAGATCTCCGCCACGGCACAACCCAAGGTGGGGGGGTTCACATTAGTGACTCAACCCACTCAAGTGACTCACCCCTCCTAGGGACGGCATGGAAAAGCACCAGTAAAGCCTTTCATACTTTAGTAAAAGTAATGTTACTTTAATAGAAAATGATTCAAGTAAATGTCACAGAGTAAAATACTTCTTGAGAAAAAGTCTAAAAGTATACTGTACACTCCCATACAGTGGTGGAAATAATTCCAAATTGTGATTTTTGAGTAAAAGTAAAAAGCAGAAGTAAATGCTATGCATTAAATTCCTTTTATTTTTCAATCTAGACGTGGCAATTATATTTGTCTTTTTTTATGGAGTGTGCCAACATATTTTAAAATCAAATCAAATCAAATCAAATTTATTTATATAGCCCTTCGTACATCAGCTGATATCTCAAAGTGCTGTACAGAAACCCAGCCTAAAACCCCAAACAGCATGCAATGCAGGTGTAGAAGCACGGTGGTTAGGAAAACCTCCCTAGAAAGGCCAAAACCTAGGAAGAAACCTAGAGAGGAACCAGGCTATGTGGGGTGGCCAGTCCTCTTCTGGCTTACAAACTCAGTATTTGTGTTTAGAGGGTAACCTGATCAGCTCATCTGTGTGGATCATTATTCAATCTAAGCCCCTAATATCTGGACTATTTGCATATTTTAAACTGTCTGACAGTTTTTTTGCCTGACATGCAGGGAAAGGGGAATGTAAAAATTGTCTAAGATTATAATGTACCGCAGAACCCTTTATAATACAGTTAAGATACAGTGGTGGAAACGTTATCCTCTTTGCTTGTACTGCATTTGTGTGTCAATAACCTACATTATAAACTGGGTGGTTCGAGCCCTGAATGCTGATTGGCTGAAAAATGTGGTTTATCAGACCGTATCATTTTTACCCTTCTAATTATGTGAGTAACCAGTTTATAATAGCAATAAGGCACCTCGGGGGTTTGTGGTATATTGCAATATACCACACCCCCTCGGACCTTATTGCCTAAATAACCCCTTGGCTGATTTACAGTAATACATAATGCATGACAAGGCCATCACGCAAACTGTTATTATCAAAAGTGACTAATCTTTATTCACCATGGGTTGGGTTCTGTCACGACTTCTACCGAAGTCGGCCCATCTCCCTGTTCGAGCGGTGTTCGGCGGTCGAAGTCACCAATCTTCTAGCCATCACTGCGCCCATGTATTGACTATCAGGGTCTGAATCAGATCACTGTATAGTTACCCTCTACCGCTCATAGCCACAGCGATAGAGTCAATGCACTGGGCGAGCTTCTTCACCAAACTAGATCTCAGGAGCGCTTACAACCTGGTGCGTATTCTAAAAGGAGACGAGGAGAAGACGGCTTTCAGTACCACCTCTGGGCACTATGAGTACCTCGTCATGCCGTACGAGTTGATGAATGCGCCATCAGTCTTCCAAGCCTTTGTAGACGAGATTTTCATGGACCTGCACGGGCAGGGTGTAGTGGTGTATATTGATGACATTTTGATATACTCCACTACACGCGCCTCGCATGTGTCCCTGGTACGCAGAGTGCTTGGTCGCCTGTTGGAGCATGACCTGTATGTCAAGGCTGAGAAATGTCTGTTCTTCCAACAGTCCGTCTCCTCCCTAGTGTATTGCATTTCCACGTCAGGGGTGGAGATGGAGAGTGACCGCATTTCAGCCATGCGTAATTGGCCGACTCCCACCACGGTAAAGGAGGTACAGCGATTCTTAGCGTTTGCCAACTACTCCCGGAGGTTTATCCAGGGTTTTGGTCAGGTAGTGGCTCCCACTACTTCACTGCTGAAGGAGGGTCTGGTGTGCTTGCAGTGGACAGCTGAGGCGGACAGGGCCTTTAGTCACCTGAGGGCTTTGTTTACCTCGGCTCCCGTGCTGACCCATCCGGATCCCTCTTTGGCGTTCATAGTGGAGGTGGACGCGTCCGAGGCTGCGATAGGAGCTGTACTCTCTCAGCGCTAGGGTATGCCACCGAAGCTCCGCCCTTGTGCCTTCTTCTCGAAGAAGCTCAGCCCGGCGGAGCGAAACTATGATGTGGGGGACCGGGAGTTGTTGGCTGTCGTCAAGGCCTTGAAGGCGTGGGGACATTGGCTTGAGGGGGCTAAACACCCATTTCTCATCTAGACTGACCACCGCAATCTGGAGCACATACAGGCGGCGAGGAGACTGAACCCTCGCCAGGCAAGGAGGGCCATATTTTTCACCTGTTTTGTGTTCACCCTTTCTTACAGACCAGGCTCCCAGAACGTTAAGGCAGATGCATTGTCCCGGCTGTATGACACAAAACGGCCCATGGATCCCACTCCCGTACTCCCCGCCTCTTGCTTGATGGCGCCGGTAGTGTGGGACGCGGACATTGAGCGGGCGTCACGTGCAGAGCCCGCTCCCCCTTAGTGTCCAACTGGGCGTCTGTATGTTCCATCTGCTGTCCGCGTCCGGCTGACCAATTGGGCCCACACATCACCCTCTCCTGGTCATCCTGGGATCGGCCGGATGGTGCACTGTCTTAGTGGGAAGTACTGGTGGCCCACTTTGGCTAAGGATGTGAGGGTTTATGTTTCCTCCTGCTCGGTGTGCGCCCAGTGTAAAGCTCCTAGGCACTTGCCCAGAGGTAAGCTACAAACCTTACCTGTTCCACAATGGCCATGGTTGCACCTGTCAGTGGATTTCATAACCGATCTTCCACCTTCACACGGTAACACCACGATCCTGGTCGTTGTGGATCATTTTTCGAAGTCCTGTCGTCTCCTCCCTTTGCCCGGTCTCCCTACGGCCCTACAGACTGCAGAGGCCCTGTTTAATCACGTCTTCTGGCACTACGGAGTGCTTAAGGATATAGTGATCGGATCCCCCCAGTTCACGTCGAGTGTCTAGAGGGCGTTCATGGAACGTCTGGGGGTCTCAGTCAGCCTTACCTCAGGTTTTCACCCCCAGAGTAACGGGCAGGTGGAGAGAGTTAACCAGGATGTGGGTAGGTTTCTGAGATCTTATTGCCAGGACTGGCCGGGAGAGTGGGCAGCTTTCGTGCCCTGGGCAGAGATGGCCTAGAATTCGCTCCGCCACTCCTCAACTAACCTCTCTCCCTTCCAGTGTGTTTTGGGGTTTCAGATTCAGACTGAGGCTCCTGCGGTGGATGACTGGTTCCGGCACGCGGAGGAGACATGGGACGCCGCCCATGTCCACCTTCAGCATGACGTGCTGCGCCAGAAAGTTGGAAACTTCCATTCTGACAACAGGAAGCATTCATCTTTGAGGGGATTCTACTTTTAAGAAAGAAAGGGAAAATATGAGAATAACCATATTGTGGACATTTTTCAATAGGTTATCATCTATCAAACGTCACGGTGCAGAGCATTCGATTTGTCTGACCCCGAGCTCCGCTAAACCATTGACAACTATGTGCCTTTTTTTACGAGATAGTTATATAAATGCAAACTATTTAGTTGTTGTATCATCACCTGTTGAAGAACATAGTCAGAAATACACATTTCAGATTATTCCACATTTAGCTCTATTATCAGAGTTATACAGCAAGTAATTGTATGCTTTCATGACCAGTAAACATCAACTGATCTTTTCATTACAGAGCCTATCCATTTGGCTTGAAGCTAGCTAGCTAAGCAAACAACATATGTAATTTACGCTTGCTTCATCAGAGATTAGGCTTTTGTAAAGAGTTTGACATCGACATGTCCTTGTCCTGGTAAAGATGTCAGTCGGACTACGGTCATCACCACTATAGATGGCAAGCAAATATAGCCATACTTTTAAGGTACAGTTCACTTACATTTTATATCCATCAAATATCCAATTAATGGTGGCCAATATCGAGAGATAATGTGAAGCTACCCTCATGTATCTGCAAATACATGATTAGTTGATGTTTGCTGATCATGAAAAGCAGTAACTTGCTGTGTAACTCTGATGATAGAGGTAAATGTGCAAAATTGTTTTGCATGAAATAATCGGACATTTCTAGTTTTGACTATGCTTTTCAAGAGCTGACGATATTACAACCAAATATTTAACATTTATTTAACAGCCCCTTGAAAACGGCATGCAGTTGTCAATGGTTTTAGCAGAGGGGGTCTCATACCCTCTGCACGTTACTGTGACTTTTTGTTGACAACAACCAATAAGGTTTGATTGAATTGAGTTTGAAATCTTAGAACAATATACTACACTGACAGCAACATACTTTCAAGTCAAGAAAATCCATAACAAAGTCGGTTGAATTTATAACATAGATTTATAGACACGAGGTAGGACCCTGTACAGTGAAACTCTGCACTGGATGGCTTTGGTGTCTGGTGTGTTCTCTCAGGGGGGTGAGGACAGAGTCTCTGTGTAGGTATTACATGTGCAGTGTCATCCACTGTGGGAAGGGGACACCTAGCTACTACGGTAAAGGACTATGACACTCTACACAATACGATCCTCTGAATGGAATGATATCTTACCCATGTCTTAACAGGCTAACCACGCATATATAAAAAATATATTTTTGCAAAAGTACCCCAAATGACATATAAACTAAAACCAGGCTGAACTAACATACAGTGGAATTGGAAAGAATTCAGACCCCTTTTTCCACATTTTGTTATGTTACAGACTTATTCTAAAATTGATTTTTTTTTAAATCCTTCAATCTCCATACAATACCCCATAATGACAAAGCAAAACCTTGTTTTTAGAAATGTTTGCGCAATTATAAAAATAATATTATTACATTTACATAAGTATTCAGACCCTTTACTCAGTAATCTGTTGAAGCACCATTGGCAGTGATTACAGCCTAGATTCTTCTTGGGTATGACGCTATTAGATTGGCACACCTGTATTTGGGGAGTTTCTTCCAATCTTCTCTTCAAATCCTCTCAAGGTTTGTCAGGTTGGATGGGGAGTGTCGCTGCACAGCTATTTTCAGATGTCTCCAGAGATGTTAGATCGGGTTCTGGCTGGGCCCATAAAGGACATTCAGAGACGTATCCTGAAGCCACTCCTGCATTGTCTTGTCTGTGTACTTAGGGTCATTGTCCTGTTGGAAGGTGAACCTTCGCCCAGGTTTGAGGTCCCGAACACTCTGGCGCAGGTTTTCATCAAGGATATCTATTCTTTGCTCCGCTCATCTTTCCCTCGATCCTGACTAGTCTCCCAGTCCCTGCCGCTGAAAAACATCCCTAGCACGACGCTGCCACCACCATGCTTCATCATAGGGATGATGCCAGGTTTCCTCCAGACGTGACACAATCTTGGGTTCATCAGACCAGAGAATCTTGTTTCTTATGGTTTGAGAGTCTTTAAGTGCCTTTTGGCAAACTTCAAGCAGGCTGTCATGTGCCTTTTACTGAGGAGTGGCTTCTGTCTGGCCACTCTACCATAAAGGCCTGATTGGTGGAGTGCTGCAGAGATGGTTGTCCTTCTGGAAGGTTCTCCCATCTCTACAGAGGAACTCTGGAGCTCGGTCAGAGTGACCATTGGGTTCTTGGTCACCACCCTGACCAAGGCCCTTCTCCCCCGATTGCTTAGTTTGGCCAGGCGGCCAGCTGTAGGAAGAGTCTTGGTGGTTCCAAACATCTTCCATTTAAGAATGATGGAGGCCACTGTGTTCCTGGGGACCATAAATGCTGCAGAAATGTTTTGGTACCCTTCCCCAGATCTGTGCCTTGACACAATCCTGTCTCTGACCTCTACGGACAATTCCTTGGACCTTTTTGCTCTGACATGCACTGTCAACCTTATATAGACAGGTGTATACCTTACCAAATCATGTCCAGTTAATTGAATTTACCACAAGTGGACTTAATCAAGTTGTAGAAACATCTCAAGGATGATCAATGGAAATAGGATGCCCCTCAAGTCTCATGGCAAAGGGTCTGAATACTTATTTAAATAAGGTATTTCTGTTTTTATTTTTAATAAACTAACATTATGGGTTAAGGTGTGTAGAACATTTTTATTTAATCCATTTTAGAATAAGGCTGTAATGTAACAAAATGTGGAAAAAGTGAAGGGGTCTGATTACTTTCCGAATGCACTGTATACTGTAGGTCAGACATTGAAACACAACTCCCATGCAATGAACACTATCCTATACATTATTCAGGACCAGGATTCCTATACAGTCAAATCCTGATGAGTCACATTGTGGTAAGTGCAAACTATTTCAGTACAGTGCAGTCCAAGTTCCAAGTCAAACATGTTATTTTTTTACTAAAGTTCTGCATTCTCCCATTCTTGTGGGTCAGCTAAGGAGTATTTATTCTGAGTGGTCTTTGGCCTGGTTTGCCAACTACCTCTGTCAAAGAGTGCAGTGTGTAAAGTCAGAACATCTGCTGTCTAAGTCACTGCCTGTCACCAAGGGAGTACCCCAAGGCTCGATCCTAGGCCCCACACTCTTCTCAATTTACATCAACAACATAGCTCAGGCAGTAGAAAGCTCTCTCATATAGGCAAATTATGCACTTATACTCAGCTGGCCCCTGGCCGGATTTTGTGCTAAACGCTCTCCAACAAAGCTTTCTTCGTGTCCAACAAGCTTTCTCTGCCCTTAATCTTGTTCTGAACCTCTCCAAAGCAAAGATCACGTGGTTCGGTAAGAAGAATGTGTTCTTAATTGTCTTGCCTATTTAAATAAAGGTTCAATAAAATGTAAATAAATCAGGAGTCAACTGTACTTCCAAAATAACTGAGGGGGACTTCAGTTCACTGTATTACTGTATTATATCAGTACAGTTGGACTCACAGTATCACAATGGATCCCTACAAAGAACATGTGGCTAGTGTGACAAACATTTAAACGGAACCAGTCATGCAGTGATGGCATTCGGATGGCCTGTGGGAGTCATGTGACTCATGTCATGGAGTGAAGGTCCTGTTACCTGAGAGGACAGTTCCTTTAATGGTTTATTCAGGGAGACGATCCATTTGTCTTGTAGGGATGGGGAGACACGTCTTTTACATTAGTGTAGGTGTGTGGGCCTCCCTGGTTCTCTCCTCCATCAATGATACTTGGTCACCTCAAGATGGGAACTGATCTGGGGAGGATACCGTCTGTTCGCCTGTATAAGTATGTATGACATGGACATGCACACCACGCATTGACCTCATCCACACAGTGCTCCACCATGTATTATTATTATTTATTTTATTACAAATAATAGAAGCCAAGAGCAGCAATTAATCCCCAAAATGTATACAAATTAAATAGTTATATTCCTTACATTCATTGGCATTATACTGTTATACTTTGGCTCTCTATGTAATGAATGATGTCATCGGAAGTAAATGCAGCATATTCTCACCCCGATTTACATACATCAATCTATGATTCATAAAGTATATACACAATGTGCAAAAGGAAGGTAAGAAAAGCGATGGACATGAAAAGGATGAGCGAGATGGGGTGAGTGAGAACGGGAGGGAGAGCATGTTGTAGCCCACTCAGACCACCTGCTCGGTAGATCCACTGGCACCATGGGAGCTGTCATTGTCCTCCCCGTTGAAATATAAACATCTCCCGGTGTGTTCGCAGAATTCCCATTCCTAGTCCCTCCCACATCAGATGCAGGGCATAGAGAGTCTCATTTCAAAACTGTTGGTGTTCATATGTGCTTAGTCCATAGCCAACACACCAGACGGTTATTATCAAACTGTTCTGTTACCTACCCAATGCTAAACAAGAAAAGCTTCCAATAAAACTTGATACAGAAATTCAGTGACCAACTGTCTGTTTATTCCTGTGAAATCTGAATTTCCTTGCACAGCAAAAGCACCATTTATTTCTCTTTGGAAGGTAATTTTCTTCAAGTCTTCTAAAGTGAAAAGAAGCTCTTACAAACTAGGTATTTTCAGTTAAACTAAAGGTCACAGAGAGGGTCCAACAACAGCGTAGTAAAATTTTCATTAGGCCGAGCTTCCAAGGCCAACACAGTCCAACAAATGCAATCCCCTGCAACTCTAAGCTATCATTGACGTTTTGTGATATAAAAGCAAGTCGCTTCATTAAGCCTACAACCACAGCAACATTGGATCTTTCATAAAACATGATATGTTTAACTATTTACTAAAGTTAACCATTTAAACATATGTAGGGAGGTTTCAGCAGTCACTGTTCAAATAGACTCTAGTAATCCTATTCATGAGCAGTGCTAGCTAGCTATGGGCTAACACCCTGGCATAGATGGCACCCCTCCCACCACATGAAGGGATGACATTGAATGGACAGGTGCACTGATGCATTAGTCCCCCTCCCCCCCACACACACACTCACACACACTTCCCCCACTACCCAACACAACCACAACCTCCCCCCTGGCAACCCATTGTTTGGGCAGAGTAGGCAAGCACACTCAGGTCTCCTGGGTAATAGCATCTGGGTTTATTCAGAGCCTAAATGGCAGCCACCGCTGTGGCTCTGCTCTGTCTGGGGCTCTGCAGACTGCTGTTGGAGCACTGGGGGAGTAACGCGCCAATGTCTCGGTGAACTACAAAGGCCAGGTGTGTGCACGTGGCTAAATTGTCCCCCGGTTGTCTGGGTCTCTCCGAGTGGCAGGCCCTGTCCATTAGATGCAATTTAGTAGGATGATCAGAGTGCTTGAAAGGGCCACATCAAACAAGCCCGGAGAATCCCAGGTGTCCGACCCAAATGCGGACCCTGCAATAACCATACCACTTAGCCCTAATGTATTCTGTGAGAGAAATGAAGAAGTTCCTCCTCTCCAGCGCTCTTTTGTTCTGGCCAGACAAGGTTTTTTTAATCTAAGTTCACCATGGTGTTTTCAATGGGCGAGGAGAGAAATGAGCAAACTGTAAATGCATTGACATTGTACTAGTGTAATGTTGGTTTAATGGTGGACTAATAACATATCAAATACATGTGAAAGCACTGTTGAATGATGCAGATTTCAATGTACATCAACAAAGAAATATATGACAATCTCAATGTAACTCCATATCGTTAAGAGCCGAACTTCACCCTCTAAACCAGCTGAAAGGTGTCTTTGCTTGATGTCATTTCATCATCCTCCTGAATCTGGGCCAAGGCCCTGGACAACAGAGTGAAGGACCAAAGGACACCAAGTCCCATGTTTCCCTGTTGATTTATGACCAATCGGGTGCCCGGCTGTGACCTTTATTTTTGTCTCCTAGACACGGACACACTCGGCCAAAAATGACAAAGCTTCTTTCCAGAAGTCATACACTGCCCCGAAGCTACATCCTCTGAATGTTCTCAACTCTGGAAACTCTTCCTTGCTAAAAATATATATTTTTCAAGTAAATTTATTGAACTATTATCCCCTGTTTCATTCCCTTTGTTTCTTTTGTGTGCCAGTGGTCACTTCTCAGGCCTGTGTAAGGCATCTATACAGACGTGAGATCTGACAAGGACCCCCTGCCTCGGTGACCTCTACAAACAATTTACAGGCAATAGAACAGTGACATAACAGGAACCTGCCTTTTGACACGCACGATCTGTCACGAAGAAGAAGGGATGAACCATTGACTGATGCCCTTGTTAGTCTGAAATCTGATTTGCATCTTATCCCAACTCTATCGACAATTTCTAGGTGGACCCATACAGGCATCCTGTACAAATACATGCAAAATATCCAACAAAGAGTGATGGTTGATTATGAAGGTATGGCGCTTTGGGTGTAGGGATAATGTTTGAGAGCATTTACATAATTCAAAAGAGATGGATTGGACAGGTGCTCATGCCAGTTATATGGCAAATGTGAAAGGCAGAGGATAAGATGAAGTCAGAGATACAATATTAGAGCATTTAGTTATAGAAGAAAATATACATATGCTATACATCTTGAAGAAAACAACGCAACATATCCAGAGTAATCCAAATAGAAGATCCCAAAGGGTTTAACCAGAATTCTCAGGTGCAAACACCCAGCAACACATCTGAGTACACCTCCTGACCAATGAACCCGATAAACGCACACACTCACACCTGCACAGGTCCTCTAACACTGACTGGTGTGCAACACAGAACAGCCTGTTTCAGAAAGCTGCATCCATTTCCTTAGCAATTGGATGTCCGCTAGCTAGATTTAGCTGGGCAATTTCACCAGATGGTTCAGTAAATACCTTGTCATGTGTTCCTGAAGAGAAAGTATAATGCATCACGACATCCGAGAGGCACGCACACACACACATACAGGCTTTCTCATACACACACAAACACACACACGTTTTCTCACGCACACACACATTCGCATAATCATTTACTCTCCCGTTTCCTCGCTCTATGTTAAGGGGTTTAAGTTGAAGGATGATTTTTTAATGCATAATGATTTTGTACTCATCTCTTTGAAGTGGGTTTTGTTTGTTGTTCCAGGGCCAGTGGTGAATGCTTCCTTTTGTAAGAGTTGGCCTCTGCCAAAGGTCCCATTACACTGCGTAGCCATGACTACCTTGTTCTATGTGATGAATATGAAAGCGTACATCCAAGGGCACTTCCGATGACATACCATTCCCTTCGTGACAACCTTGTGTCCTATAGAAGCATATATGTCAATATAAAGTGGTACAAAATGTTAGTTTCAGACCTTTACAAACCTCCAGAAAAATCAACTAGACGCCGAACGTATCTGCAAAATCTATTTGCCTTGTCTGAGGTTGTTATCTACAAACACAAACACAGCCGAGACCGGCACCACAGCCCCTCTCTCCCTGTTACCCTAGCATCGCGACCTTGCCGTGTCATGTTGACTGTCCTTGACACCACCTATCAGCCTGTTGCCCCATAAACAAGGAAGATGGTGCAACCCTCTATCTCTTCTCCTGCAACTGTTCCTCTGCAACTGTCCCAGACCCAGACAAGGACCAGGGACCCTCGTCATTAACACCAGAACTCTGAGTGGCCCCTGTAGTGGGGCTTCTAGCCACCCCTGCCAGGGGATGTGGTCCCTGTGGTAGCCATGTACAATTTGTCTCCATGTAGGGTCATTACACTGCATTACCCTTCCAGCAGTTTGAGATACTGTAGAATAAGTGAGTGTGTTACTCTATACAGATTGTGCTATTCTGGATGGTCGTCTGTCGCTGCTTTGTGTATCATGTGAGGACCAGAGGCCCCATTATAACACAAATATACATGTACTCATGGCTGTTTCAGAGGTGGAAGCTAATAGATGGTTGAAATACATGATTAGAACTCCTGAGATATTCATACCTTATCTATATGCTATATTAGAATATCTACTGTAGCATAAAAGGACATTAGTGTCATGTAGTAGATGTACATTAGCCGATTAGCTTTTCTGTATGACGGGTGAGTTAAATCACCAGGCCTAACGGTTAGCTTGCTGTGTCTGCTGTCCGCCTGGAAGTGAGGTTAGCAGTTAGCTTGCTGTCTGTTGTCCGACTAAATGTGAGGTTAGCGGTTAGCTTGCTGTCTGCTGCCTGTCTGCTGTTTGTGGCTGGTAACTGGAAGAACCAGGTTATCATACTGTCTGCTGCCTGCATGTTAATCCTCATGAGCCAAGCCGAGTCTCCCTGCCCACTGCCTGTTCCCTCTTCAGAGCCCATATGCCACTCTCTCTCCTGCGCTTGCCCTATCCAGGCAGGCACACTGGAGCTTGATTAAGTCTGACTTGTCACCAAGTTACATATACAAAGTGTACATGCATTCCACAGCACTCCAGCTGTTACAGATTTGTAACAAAGAATAAATCGTGAAGCACTTGGCTGAGCAGCTCTGGCTCCATGCGAGCCCGGATGCCTTTGTGTGGGATAGAGACAGAGAGAAGCCAGGGAGGAGCAGGGATAGCAAACAGTTGTTTGGCTGTGGCCCAGTTGGTCTTTGTAAGTATCCATGTCTCCATTAGTTCATTATCATTTATCTGAGGAGAATTAGAAGGTGAATATAAAGTGGTGGATACCTGGCTAGTCCTTTTCACATGTCAGTGGTAATGCAGGAAAGGCCCGGAAACAAGAAAAGGATAGGAGGAAAGGAAGACTGTAAGGAGACAGTGCAGGACAAAATGGCAGACGCAGACATACTGTATCGACAGTGTTTGAAAAATGGATTTCCCACCGTTACCGATGCAAAGGCCACACTTGAAAAGGACAAGTGTGGACACTCAGTGTCAGGACATCAACCATGTAGCAAAGGCCATATCTTGAACTGTTTCCACTGCCATTTGTCGGAGCATCATTGAGAGATTTTCCCTCCATCTCCATTATGACTTGTCTGGTAGATCATCTCAATGGGCATGGCAGTAAATGCTTTGTGGGCATCACTACACAAGAAGCATGAATAAGATGCAGTAATAAGAAAAAGCCATGTATCTCACTATACAGTACCTAGATCAATAACGTTACCATTGAAGAATGTGCACTTTGCCTGCATGAGCTGTGTTCGAGCGAGCCCGGGTTCTCCAATGGAGAATTCTCATAGCATGCATTACTATGACATCAAAAACTGGTTATTAACATCATCAAATCTCTCTGTTTTGCCAAGAGATAATATGAAAAGACAAACTGGAGGTTCTTAATGTAATTAAGCGTAACACTATAATTACCTGCCCCCAGATCACATGACCCCTTTTAGAGCTGAATAAATAGTCCCATTCCACTGTTACTTCTGCAGGGTGTTTTGGTGCATTGCTGTTCTAAAATGTCATCTGATGCGTGTGTGTGTGTGAGTGTGTGCATGCGTGTGTGCATTCCGTGCGTGTGTGTTCGTGTGACAATCAAGATGAATACGTAATTCACTGAAATACCGCTTCACAAGCGAATGTGTAACTTGCCCAGCCAGCAATCAAGTCCCCATGGCAATAGTTTACTGTCAGACAATGGATAATTTATTATCATACTGGTAGATTAAATCAAATCAAATCAAATAGTATGTCACATGCGCAGGATACAAGAGGTGTAGACCTTACTGTGAAATGCTTACTTACAAGCCCTTAACCAACCATGCAGTTTTAAGAAAATATAATTAAGAAAATATTTACAAAATAAACGAAAGTAAAAAAAAAAAGGAGCACAGTAAAAGAGGCTATATACAGTGGGTACCGGTACGGAGTTCATGTGTGGGGTACAGGTTAGTTGAGGTCATTTGTATATGTACTAGGTAGGAGTAAAGTGTCTAAGCATAGATAATAAACAGCGAGTAGCAGCAGTGTAAGAACAAATGGGGGGGACCCGTCAGGAAGTCCAAGATCCAGTTGCAGAGGGAGGTGTTTAGTCCCAGGATCCTTATCTTAGTGATGAGCTTTTTGTGGGCACTGTGGTGTTGAAAGCTGAGCTGTGGTCAATTCCTTTTGTCCAGGTGGGAAAGGGCAGTGTGAAGTGCAATTGAGATAGTGTCATCTGTGGATCTGTTGGGGTAGTATGCGAATTGGAGTACTTCTAGGGTTTCCGCGATGATGGTGTTGATCAGCCTTTCAAAGCACTTCATGGCTCCCGACGTGAGTGCTACGGGGCAATAGTCATTTAGGCAGGTTACCTTCGCTTTCTTGGGCACAGGGACTATGTTGGTCTGCTTAAAACATGTAGGTATAACAGACTCAGGTCAGGGAGAGGTTGAAAATGTCAGTGAAGACCCTTGCCAGTTGGTCCATGCATGCTCTGAATGCATGTCCTGGTGATCCGGGCTCCACGGCTTTTGAATGTTGACCTGTTTAAAGGTCTTGCTCACATCAGCTGCAGAGAGCGTGATCACACAGTCGTCCGAAACAGATGGTGCTCTCATGCATGCCTCAGTGTTGCTTGCCTCGAAGTGAGCATAAATGGCATTTAGGCCGTCTGGTAGACTCACGTCACTGGGCAGCTCTCGCCTGGGTTTCCCTTTGTAGTCCGTAATAGTTTGCAAGCCCTGCCACATCCGATGAGCATCAGAGCTGGTGTAGTAGGATTCAATCTTAGTCCTGTATTGACGCTTTGCCTGTTTGATGGTTTGTTTGAGGGCATTTCTTATAAGCGGGCAGATTAGTGTCCCACTCCTTGAAAGCGGCAGCTCGAGCCTTTCTGGATGTGCATTTTCTTGTTTGCTTATGGCGTTATACAGCTTGTTGAGTGGTGTCTTAGTCCCAGCGTCAGTTTGTGGAGGTAAATAGACGGCTACGAAAAATATGGATGAAATCTCCCTTGGTAGACAGTGTGGTCTACAGCTTATCATGAGGTACTCTACCTCAGGCGAGCAATACCTCAAGACGACCTTAATATTAGACATTGCACACCAGCTGTTATTGACACACCACCACCCCTCGTCTTACCCAGCGTAGCTGTTCTGTCTTGCCGATGCACGGAAAACCCGGCCAACTGTATATTATCCGTATCGTTGTTCAGCCACGACTCAGTGAAATATAAAATATTACAGCTTTTAATGTCCCGTTGATAGGAGAGTCTCGAACGGAGCTCATCCAGTTTATTCTCCATTGCACGTTGGCTAATAGAACGGATGGTAGAGGCGGGTTACCCACTCACCGACAAATTCTCATTACAAGATTGGTTTGGCACCCTTCTTGTTCGTAGGCTAAACAGCAACATTTGAAGCAGCTGCAAAATATCCAAAAGATCTGTTGTAGTTGTATTATTCATTTCAGTTAGAAAGATGAGCAATGCTGTGGTCTTTTCTACTGCATTGCCAAAACTGTCATAGAAGAACACTCAAATCTGGCTTAATTTCTCAAGTCTAATTATGTGATAGGAAATTGGTTTGAAAACCTGTGAAATTCAATTGATTAGAGAATGTCCTCCAATCCAAACTTTCCTTGATTAAACAAGTTTATTTGGACATGTTCATTTCATAATCATCCAAGTGAACATGTGTCAAATTCAATTTGCAGCGGACTTGTCTATTACACACATCAGTTTTTCCAAACTCAACCAGGCAGGATTCAGACGATTATAGAGGATAAATGATCAGAATCATTTTTCAAATCCGTCTTAGCTACAAGGTCTTTCCACTCTCCATCTGCCCTGGAAATAAGTGAGGAGGAATAAGAAAAACTGTGAGGCCCAGGAAATGATTCTCACTCACAATGCCTTGGATGCTAATGGATATTGGTCCTATGAAAACGTCATCGAAAGGGGTGTGATTATAAGGGCACAACAAGGTGAGACCCAAATGCAGACATAGGAGGCAGATGGTTAGAGTCCAGGATGTTTACTAACAATCCAAAAGGGAGAGGCAAGAGAATGGTTGTGGACAGGCAAAAGGTCCAAACCAGTTCAGAGTCCCAGAGGTACATAGTACCTAATACCTTTTTTGCATGATTGGTTATAGCCTGTAAGTAAGCATTTCACTGTAAGGTCTATCTATACCTGTTGTACTCGGCGCACGTGACAAATAAACTTTGATTTGATTTGATTGGATTTGAATGGCAGGCAGGTAGTCTCTAGGTCAGGGCAGGCAGGCAGTCTCTAGGTCAGGGCAGGCAGGCAGTCTCTAGGTCAGGGCAGGCAGGCAGGCTCTAGGTCAGGGCAGGCAGGCAGGCTCTAGGTCAGGGCAGGCAGGCAGGCTCTAGGTCAGGGCAGGCAGGCAGGCTCTAGGTCAGGGCAGGCAGGCTCTAGGTCAGGGCAGGCAGGCAGTCTCTAGGTCAGGGCAGGCAGGCAGGCAGGCTCTAAGTCAGGGCAGGCAGGCAGGCTCTAGGTCAGGGCAGGCAGGCAGGCTCTAGGTCAGGGCAGGCAGGCAGTCTCTAGGTCAGGGCAGGCAGGCAGGCAGGCTCTAAGTCAGGACAGGCAGGCAGGCAGGCAGGCTCTAAGTCAGGGCAGGCAGGCAGGCTCTAAGTCAGGGCAGGCAGGCAGGCAGGCTCTAAGTCAGGGCAGGCAGGCAGGCTCTAGGTCAGGGCAGGCAGGCAGGCAGGCTCTAGGTCAGGGCAGGCAGGCAGGCTCTAGGTCAGGGCAGGCGGAAAGGTCCAGAAAAACAGGCAAAGGTCAAAACCGGGAGGACTAGTAAAAGAGAATAGAAAAGCAGGCGCACGGGAAAAACACGCTGGTTGACTTAAACATACAAGACAAACTGGCACAGAGAGACAGGAAACACAGGAATATATACACCAGGGAAAATAAGCAACACCTGGAGGGGGTGGAGACAATCACAAGGACAGGTGAAACAGATCAGGGCGTGACACTGATAAATCCTGCTGAGCCATGAATGCAGAAGTGTGCTTAGCTAAGTCCTTTTAACAGTTTTGAAATTGCCAAAATTATGGATTTGGATCTGAGTAATCAGAAATCCAATGATATGATGTATTGAGATACCTTTGTATTTGAGCCCTTTACGGCTGTTTTTCTGAGAAAGTCCCGTCTGGCTCTGAGCATGGAGCTTTCAACACCCACGGGGGACCAATATGAAAAATTATGAAAATGTATGCATTCACTATTGTAAATCGCTCTGGATAAGAGCGCCTGCTAAATATGTAAAGTACGATGATCTCATCATATTTATCCCAAAACCTATGAACAAACTGAATGTTACTCTTAACGTTAGTAGAAAAACAGCTCAGACACATTTCCAATGCATAAGCAGTGCATTAATGGCTACTCTCAACACTTGTATTTCCTGGGTGATGAAAACTAACACTTATGAATGGGATGTTCATGGAATAATCCCAATTGATAGAATGATTGATGGGATAGGATAATTGATCAGTGAATTAGTGATAGTTCAGCTGTTTGTTCACCCGCACGTGCTAATAACCCATCCAGAACCACCCGACTATATGTGATAAAACGAGGCCCGCACCAGACCTTTAACCTCAAATATAGAAAATGCGCTGTACTGTTCCCATTTTTTCTCTTGAACATTTATTGAACATTGATGTTTTTCTTCCACATTTCTTCATTTATTTATTGAAAATGTAGGCCTTTTGAACGCCTAATGTTTTGCTGAAAGAAACAATAGCCTAAATATACAACTTGCAGCATGCTTTTGTGAGAATGCACTGTACAATTTGGCTACTTTTCCCTTTTATTTATTTATTGAACAATTCAGTTTTTCTTGAGCATTTGGGCCTTATCATTTGAAAGGTCTTATTAAACAAAATGTGAAACAATAAAACTACTGCCTGTGTGGGCTAATAGCCCTTAGAATATCGGCATATGAATTAAATGAACAATCTAATGAAATAAAACATAGTCTTAGAAAATAAATAGGCTATAACACAACACAACGTTTAGAAAACCAAAGTATCCACTGTCCATAAAGAGCGAACTGGCAATCTGGCATTTCGGGCAAATGCCAGATGGGCTGAACCATTTTTATCCCCGTGGGCCTGTCTGATCATCATCTGGCTAATAATGTTGGCCTCAAGAGAAAAATATTACTGTTGTGGGAGCATCGAGGATAAAAAATGGGCCGGTGTGGAAGGACTCAAGGAAGAAAATTGGCCTGTGTGTTAGAAATGCCAGGGACAATTTCTGGTCCCAGTCCTGCCCTACTATAATTGCCAACTTTGTCTTCCTTTCTTTTGCAGCACTGTTGAGAAACAAAATAGCATCACTGTGCCAGGTTTCAGTCGACACATGTACAGTTAGGCCCTAAAGCTAAGGCTTACACGCTAATGCCAGATAAAAAATAATGAATGAAAAACCTCAATGTAACAGATAGATATGAATTGCACAAGAATTATACATTTATACATTTTTTAAAGCATTGTTTTCTCTTTATTGAAACCTGCCGCCACCCACCCGCCCTTCATCCACACAAGATTAACCCTGCATCACCGCAGCGGAACATTTCACTCTCTGTTTAAATGAAACAAAGACTCCATAAATAACCATATTATAAAATGCACATATTCCGTCGCTCTGACTTCTGAAGTCATTTCCACCACTCAAATGTGACATTTCTGTCATCATTAGCTCAGCCAACCCCTTTCTAGGATTCATCCATTAGCTCTATCGGCTTATCATTTGCATAATTTCCATGGACAGCTACTCAAGATTTTTTGTTTTGTATTTCTTAGGGGGTAGATCAGCTTTAATACTGCAGATTGATTGTGGCATCTATCAATGTAATTGTTTGCATCATTTTGAAACCCCCATATATATTTTTTACAAATATATATACATATAAAATATATGTTCTCCTAACCCTACCACCACTCCCCTAATTGGAGTAAACTAATACTTAGACTTCTACTTCCAGATTATACATACTATATACATTTTACAGACACAGTATAGATTACTATATTTATCTTTTGTTTGTTTTAATCCCATCCTTCAGGATCACTTCCATCTATCTCCGAACACCATCCAGTTTTGATTTCTATGTATATATATTTTCAACTGTCCTGTGATGTTTCACAAAAGTTCTGAACCTTTCTGTTCTCATAGATTCTACATATTATAAATTACAGATCAAGATTTTTGCTAAGAGTATTATTACATTATTGATCGATTGACTTCTCAAGAGTTTTCTGAGGTTCACAATTGAGCTAAATTATGTCAAATTATATTATATTTGTTTAAACTAGAGGCATCATCAACATGTTAAAATAGCAATACTACATCGGCTACGATTTGTAGTTACATTAACTGAAGACACAAGACTGTTATTGCATTAAATAATAAAATCCAATTTTATTTGTCACATAACAGTGAAATGCTTACTTACAAGCCCTTAACCAACAGCGTAGTTTTAAGAAAAATAACTGTGATTACGAGACTGCTTAGTCTGTAAAGGCATGTGATATCTTCTGCACTGCTAAGAATTTCACCCCCCCCCCACTCCCCCCACAACCCCACAACCCCACACCCCCTGCACACTTGTCCTTGGTGAAAGTGGGAATCAGGCTCCATCGGTGCTTTGTAGAGCCTGGGTAAAAGATACCGTCCGCCCATCCACATTTCATCAATGCCAGCTCCACTCCTCAGCAAAACTCCCTCCTCATAGCTTAATCCCTATATCACACTTCACCACCACTAGTTCCCTAAGCTGCTTAAGAGGACACATTACAAGTATGGCAATTACCCACTAATGGTTTTACATTTCTCTCAAGCATTTTAAACTATCTTTGTCACAACTATCTTATAATGAGATCTAATTGGGGAAGGAGATCCCAAGCAACAGCCAAGGACGTTGAGCGGGGTACACACATAATGACCCAGAAAGGCACAGGGTGGGAAAACAAACCTTGATCCCTCCCCTGCTCTGTTTTCTTAGCAGGCGATAGCTCTGGCAGCCACGTGGGGCCTCGGAACTCTGTGTCACTATGATGCTGGCTGCTCTGTAGTTCCTCGGGTGCTCAGGGCCGCATCACCGCGGTGATTGATGACTAGCAGGTCCCATGGGCGTTTTACGGCATTTTTTCAAGCAATGTCCGCTGAAGAAAATGTGCCATAATTTATCATGTTATTACTGTACTGAGTCCAAATTATAATTTCTTTCCCCTCTTATGTTGTTGTGGTGCAAATTTCACCCTCTTATCTGGTTTTCCGATGGCAGTGGGAGCATTGTATAATAAAGCTAATTGGAATGATTGAGCGCCAGCTATTATCTACTTCCAATTTGCCTCTCAGAAATTGTCCCGTAAAAACAGGAGTTAAAAGGCATGCTCTCATGTCAATAATAAGGGTTGATAATTAATTCGGTTCAGAGAGTTTATTTGCTCTTGGTCTCTAGTGATACATTCACCTTTTAAACACCATTAGTATGAGTCCTGTGCTGTGGCCTTAAAGGTCCAATGCAGCCCTTTTTTATCTCAATATCAAATATTTTCTGGGTAACAATTAAGTAACTTACTGTCATTGTTTTGAATTAAAACTGTCAAAAATAGCTTCTTAGCAACAATCTATGTCTCAAGCAAGAATTTTGCTAGGATTGTCTGGGAGTGGTTAGGGTGGGGGGGGGGGGAACTGAAAACTATCTGTTATATATATATAAAACACAGGAAATCAAGATTTTGACTGCACTGGGCCTTTAAATACATGTACTGGCCAGGCTAAATGAACCATTTTGATTAGCTTTTTGGGTTTTGAAGATAAATATCAGCTGAGATGTTAGTTCAACAGAACCGATGACTCACTGAGGTCCGTGACTGATTCCAAGCCTATAAATCACTGGCTCAACTCAGAACTCAAATGTAAGTGCAACTTTTAAGAAATTCTAATGGATTTTTGGTCCAATTTCTGTCTAAATTTAACATGTGTTTCTTGCACACACTCATTTGTTAAATTACAAGGAGCTTTTCAGATTTCAAGCCTATTACTACTGCCCAGAAAATCGCTATATTCAGTACAATGGAAGGGAAATAAAAGCTACAGCAACATCACTTCAGAGTACATTTCATAAGTGAATTACGCAATAAACCAACACACACTTAGGATCCATTTTTTTGGAAACAATGATCTAGCAATACTGACAACAACTGACAACAAACTCACTCACTCACTCACTCATTCACAGAAGCACCTACGCACACACACACACACACACACACACACACACATGCACACACACACACACATGCACACACACACACACACACACACACACACACACACACACACACACACACACACACACACACACACACACACACACACACACACACACACACACACACACACACACACACACACACACACACACACACACACACACACACACACACACACACACACACACACACGTAGACAAACAGTATCAATGTCTGCCACAAAAATACAATAAGTGCTAAGGTCTATTGCTTTTAATTGGATGTGACAGCTCTTGGTTTAATCGGACGAAAGGAAAAAGTCCGGTGAGAAGGCCCGCTCTGAGGTGACACAGACACAGGCTTATGTGACCTGGCAGGCTCGTGCCTGTGTCTTCTCGACTGAAGGCTGGGGCCCCCGTGTGTTCACCATGTCTGACTGTCTCCAGCTCTGAGAGACCTATGCTACGACTTCACCACCACTCCACGCAGGCAACAGCAAGGTCACCCCTGCCTGCCTGAAAGACCTCTACATGCCACATGGCTCTGTTGTCACCATGTCAGAAAGCTGAAAGCCAAGATAGGGGCTTACTTACACGCACCTCTGTGATACGGAAATCCACTGTTCCCCATTTGTCTTAACCTTTTGCTGAAGTGGGCTAAATCAGGGTCACACAGAGTGTTTCTTGGTATCTTAAACAGATCTACATTGAAACTAAAGTATACACCTCACACACATGGTTATGGGCTTTAAAAAAAAAATTAAACTTGTACCATGTCAGATATAGTGTAGAAATGTATTCAATTGGAGTTTGTATCCCAATATTATACTATATCACAGAAGACTGAAATATAAACCAAATGTTTGACATAGAAATACTAGATTTTTGGCAGGTAAAAAAATTAATTGTTAAATAATTATGAAATTATGAAATATATGAATAACATTCCAGACCATGAGGCCACTAGGTCATTTGACTGCAGGAAAGGGGGCTACGAAACCTGACTTGTTTTTAAATACAGTATTACTATATGTTCTATGCAAAGGGCATATCATATGAACATATGATAGCCTAGGTTGTGTTATCTCAAACATACGGTCCATCATATTCAATCAAAAGAGACCCTCATAATGTAAGTAAAGGACAACACAATGTATACTCACACTCAACTCCAGGTCCATTTGATCATAATAAACAGTGTATGACATATATGAATTTATCTATGCTGAAGTCGGAGATGTAATGCATCCCTAATGCTCTAAATTGAATCCCCCACGCAGCTGAGGCGGGTTGGAGAGTAGATTTAACCCCTGAAGGTTACTGCTTGGCAATCCGTGCATAGTTTATTCAAATCCAGCCTTAGCTTTCATTGCTTCCAGAATATTTCCCCTTACAGCGAGCAAAGCAACGCATGACCTTTACATTTGACGCATGACAGTTTCTTAGATTCAGCCGAACAGAACAGATGAATGCATATTTATGTGTTTATTTAATCCCTGATGCTCTTTTTATCTGTAGGAAATGGAACACAAAAGACTAAAGCTTTTTATAGATAGGCCTACATGATGCATCGTATTGGGGTTTGTTATGGGGCGATATATCCCTCTGGGGTTGAGACGCTGAGACGCTCATATCATCAGCTGACTGTCATCTACTGTGTTAACTTCGATGTTTAAGTCCCTTGCTGGAAAATGCTGACTGTCTCTCCACTTTCTAGAGGAACGAGTGTTGAAATCAGTGGAATTAGAGTATAATAGCTAAGGGGATGGAGAAAATTCTGCCGTTTGATGGCAAATATGCAGAGGGAATCGAAAAGAGAACACACAGAAAGCTATTGTATAAAACACATGTCTCCGGATTACATCTACAAACAAAAGGGCAACCAAGGTGGCATCCGTGACAGAGAGGGAGAAGCATCCATCCATATATACGGGTAAGATAGTCTAGTTAGCTTCATTTTCAGATATTGCACGTTTCTAATATTGTCAGAACTAACCTAACTAACGAAGTGAAAAGAAGGAAGCCTGTACAGAACAAAAAATATTCCCAAACATGCCTCCTGTCTGCAACAAGGCACTAAAGTAATACTGCAAAACAAAATGTGGAAAACTAAGAAAACAATTGTCCTGAATACAAATTGTTACGTTTGGGACTAATCCAATACAACACATTACTGAGTACCACTTTCTATGTTTTCAAGCATAGTGGTGGCTGCATCATGTTATAGATATACATGTAATCATTAACCTGTTAAATCTATGGGGGCGCTATTTCATTTTTGGATAAAAAGACGTGCCCGTTTTAAGCGCAATATTTTGTCACAAAAAGATGCTCGACTATGCATATAATTGATAGCTTTAGAAAGAAAACACTCTGACGTTTCCAGAACTGCAAAGATATTGTCTGTGAGTGCCCCAGAACAGAAGCTACAGGCAAAACCAAGATGAAACTGCAACCAGGAAATGAGCAGGATTTTTGAGGCTCTGTTTTTCATTGTCTCCTTATATGGTTGTGAATGCGACAGGAATGAGCCTGCCCTATCTATCGTTTCCCTAAGGTGTCTGCAGCATTGTGACGTATTTGTAGGCATATCATTGGAAGATTGACCATAAGAGACTACATTTGCCAGGTGTCCGCCCGGTGTTGAAATTGGTGCGTCATCTTCAACTGCACGTCTTTTTCCAAGCGATTCACCAGAGAAAGGAGACTTCCACGAACGATATATCAATGAAGAGATATGTGAAAAACACATTGAGGATTGATTCTAAACAGCATTTGCCGTGTTTCAGTCGATATTATGGAGTTAATTTGGAAAACAGTTCGCCGTTTTGATGACTGAATTTTCGTGTTTTTTTGGTACCCAAACGTGATGTACAAAACGGAGCGATTTCTCCTACATAAAGAATCTTTCAGGAAAAACTGAACATTTGCTATGTAACTGAGAGTCTCCTCATTGAAAACATCCTGTAACGATTTTCTGTCGGCGAAGGAGAGTCGGACCAAAATGCAGCGTGTAGATTGCGATCCATGTTTAATGAAAAACGTAAAACACGAATCAATACAAATATTACAAAACAAAAACAGCCTAAACTAGTAAAAACTAACATAGCGATAGGAACAAGGACACTAAGGACAATCACCCACGAAACACACAAAGAATATGGCTACCTAAATATGGTTCCCAATCAGAGACAACGATAATCACCTGACTTTGATTGAGAACCGCCTCAGGCAGCCAATGACTATGCTATACACCCCACACAACCCCAAGACGAAACACACCACAAATAAACCCATGTCACACCCTGGCCTGACCCAATAAATGAAGATAACCATAATAAATATAGACCAGGGTGTGACACATCAGAAGTTCTTCAAAGGTAAATGATTTTATTTTAATCCTTTTCTGGTTTTTGTGCAAATGTTGCCCACTAAATGCTACGCTAGCTATCACAAATGCTTGTTTTGCTATGGTTCAAAAGCATATTTTGAAAATCTGAGATGACAGTGTTGTTAAGAAAAGGCTAAGCTTGAGAGCTAGCACATTCATTTCATTTCATTTGCGATTTTCATAAATAGTTAACGTTACGTTATGCTAATGAGCTTGAGGCTGTAACTGGATACAGGTTTTTTTCATAGCCAACGTGAAAAAAAACGGAGCGATTTGCCCTACACAAATAATATTTTTTTGAAAAACTGAACATTTGCTATCTAACTGAGAGTCTCCTCATTGAAAACATCTGAAGTTCTTCAAAGGTAATGATTTTATTTGAATGATTTTCTTGTTTTTGTGAAAATGTTGCTGGCTAAATTCTACGCTTATAGCTAAGAAGTTAAGGACGGGGGAGTTTTTCAGGATTAAAATAAAATAGAATGGAGCCAAGCATAGGGAAAAACCTGCATAAAAACCTGTTTCAGTCTGCTTTCCACCAGACACTGGGAGATTCATTCACCTTTCAGCAGAACAATAACGAAAATACAAGTCAAAATCTACAAGACAGTGAATGTTCCTGAGTGGCCGAGTTACAGTTTTTGAAAGCATTTTTGAAAATCTATTGCAAGACCTGAAAATGTTTGTCTAGCTGTGATCAACAACCAATATGACTCACAGCAGTAATTGCAGTCAAAGGTGCTTCTAAAAAGTGTAAACATTTGATACATAGATACATTTGCAAAAATAGCACATTTAAACAGAAAGAGAGAGAGAGAGAGAGAGAGAGAGAGAGAGCACCACTCTTCCTTCTTTCAATAAATGCTGCTCCTTCAATATGATTTTTTTCAAAACTGTCTCCTTTTTTTCAAATCTCTACACACAATTCCCAAAACTGCACACACAAAATGCAAAATGCCTCACATCTCCTTCAATATGTAACACTGCATTCAAAATGACATAAACACATGTCAGAATGAAGCATTTGCATCAAATGACAAACACTGCTTTCATAAAAGGATAATTTTGGATATACTATGTAAACACTGTTATTCAAAATCTAAAGCTCTTTGGTCTTTCATAGGCTTATATCTACATTTCAATACAATGTTCTACAGTGAAAGTAATCTGCTGAGAGGGGTAACAAGTACACTGTAAACACCAATGCAATGTAGAAACAGAAAATATGTATTAGGCCAAACATTACTGTGGTATACAGTAGCATACAACAAAACCATAAACATATGCAAACATATGTAAACCAAAAGTATTTTCTTTAGAATACAGGGGTCCCGGGGGGCAGTCCAGGATGGTGTATCCAACCTTGGACAGAGGCAACCTCTATGTCCCCACATGGAGGGAAGTATCAGCTAGCATGGAGTATCCAACCTTGGACAGAGGCAACCTCTATGTCCCCACATGGAGGGAAGTATCTCCTAGCATGGCGTATCCAACCTTGGACAGAGGCAACCTCTATGTCCCCACATGGAGGGAAGTATCTCCTAGCGTGGCGTATCCAACCTTGGACAGAGACTTCCATCCATGTGGGGACATAGAGGTTGCATCTCCTAGCATGGCGTATCCAACCTTGGACAGAGGCAACCTCTATGTCCCCACATGGAGGGAAGTATCTCCTAGCATGGCGTATCCAACCTTGGACAGAGGCAACCTCTATGTCCCCACATGGAGGGAAGTATCAGCTAGCATGGAGTATCCAACCTTGGACAGAGGCAACCTCTATGTCCCCACATGGAGGGAAGTATCTCCTAGCATGGCGTATCCAACCTTGGACAGAGGCAACCTCTATGTCCCCACATGGAGGGAAGTATCTCCTAGCATGGTGTATCCAACCTTGGACAGAGGCAACCTCTATGTCCCCACATGGAGGAAGTATCTCCTAGCATGGCGTATCCAACCTTGGACAGAGGCAACCTCTATGTCCCCACATGGAGGGAAGTATCTCCTAGCATGGCGTATCCAACCTTGGACAGAGACTTCCATCCATGTGGGGACATAGAGGGCATCTCCTAGCATGGCGTATCCAACCTTGGACAGAGGCAACCTCTATGTCCCCACATGCGTCCTCCATTGCCTGGAGAAGCGGCATGCGGGCATAGGGTTGGCAATCATATACTTTCCAGCGCCAGGCTGAGAAGAATTCCTCTATGGGATTTAGAAAAGGTAAATATGGGAGTAGGTACAAAACTACAAATTGTGGATGGGTGGCAAACCAGTTTTGGACCAGAACAGCCCGGTGAAAGCTAACATTGTCCACAAATCTAGCAAGCTCCTGATCTGGATCAGGGACAAGCATTGTGTAAATTGCATCCAGAAAAGTGAGCATATGGCCGGTGTTGTACGGACCCAGTGTGGCATTGTGATGGAGGATGTGCCTCTCTCATGGTCAAACCATGGTTGATCACATGATCAACAAGTGTTGCCCTAATCTCATCGGAGATGGCTCTCTTTCCTTTTCTTCTTTGTCCTCGTCCTCTTCTTCCTCTTCCTCTCCCTCCTACTCCTCTTGCTCTCTGTCCATTGTTGGCATCCATTGTTCAAAACAGGCAATCTGACCTTTGACCTATTTATAGGTCTATACTACAGTAAATCAGTGATTGGTTAGTGATCAGTTAAGCTATTAGTGTTTGCACATGTGAGGAGTGTGTGTGTGTGTGTGACCTGTTGCATAAGTGTAGCATTTTGATTGGTTGTGTTTGGAAAAGGAAAGCAAGTCACTTCCTGTTAGATTTTTGTGTTTTAGGTAGAGAATTGTGTGTTGTGTTTTGAAAAAAGTGTTTTATGCAATTGAAAACTGAGTCAAAGGCTGAGAAATAGCTTATGGTTTTGGATATTTGGTGTGTAGTTTTGCACTTTGAGTGAGAGGTTTCAAAAATCGTGTGACATGAAAAGATTTTGTGTGTAAGCAGTTGGAAAAAACTGTAAATAGTCCATATTTGGCAGCAGGTGCACATTAGAACAAATTCCTAAAAAAGACAAAAAAAAGGATAGTATTCAATACATAAATGATGTAGGTAACGATGCAAGGAAACGGTATCTCATAATAGTAAGTGTCTTTTCTCTTTTTCCAACTAATCTAAATGTTTCCAACATGAAAAACAAGTGATCCTACTAAGTTCTGTGTGTGTGTGTGTGTGTGTGTGTGTGTGTGTGTGTGTGTGTGTGTGTGTGTGTGTGTGTGTGTGTGTGTGTGTGTGTGTGTGTGTGTGTGTGTGTGTGTGTGTGTGTGTGTGTGTGTGTGTGTGTGTGTGTGTGTGTGTGTGTGTGTGTGTGCGCGTGTGTGTGTGTGTGTATATACATGTTATGTTTGTCACACACTTACACACTCACACACCACAACCAGTCAAGGTTATCAGAACCAAAGCAAGGTCAAGTGAAACAAAGCAACAAGGCTGTGTCATCTAAACACATGCATTATCCACACTCCTTCCCAAGGCCTCAGATCAGAGGCAGAGGAGACTTAGGACTGAGATATACCTTTGTTGCTCTGATGATACGCACCAGGGAGGAGATCCATAGCAGGTCAGAGGTCATAGTGAACTGTGAGGTGAGTCACGCTCAGGCAATGCAGAGAAAGCAAAGACAAAAAATACAACCTAGTATTGATAGGTGAATAATGACTGTTTAACGTAGCTCAACCATCAACCATGGATGGAGACTTAGGCCTATTCCTAACCTAGCAACGTAAGACCTGCACTGTATACAATTACAGACTAAAACAGCATAAACTCCAAATAGTCTAAATTAGAATCATTTCGAACACTAACCTCACAGTGTTCTAAATGAACACTCAAAAAGGCACATTTACCACGCTCCCTAAGTCCTATGGACGGAGTAACCACTGAGTGTGAGCGCCGTAGCCCGACGTCTTCGACAAAGCACAGCACAGCCTTGCTAAAACAGTGCAGTAAGCAGCCACATGTGTAGGAGCGGAGCACCAGCACACCATTAAAAGGTCCTGACTCAGCTTGTTTTAAGTGCAAGGTCTACCTCCTTTAACAGAAGGCCAAGGCAGCAGCTGGCATGTATATAGATCTGCAGGGACTGTCGTTAATATCAGAGAACGAAGCTTTGCTCTTGCTCCCTCTAAGCCTCTGTGAAGTTAGTATTGTAGTGCTCACAGTACAATGGAGGAAAATAGAGGGGAGTAGGCAGGGGGGTATTACTTATTGTCACTAAATACAGAAAGTACCTTCAGAAATTATTCATACCCCTTGACTTATTCCACATTTTGTTGTTACAACCTGAATTCAAAATGGATTTCAAAAAAATCTGAAAACAACAAGTGTAAATGTATTGAACATTAATTAAAGAAATATCTCATTTACATAAGTATTCACACCCCTTTTGCTATGACACTCAAAACTGAGCTCAGGTGCATCCAATTTGATTTGATCATCCTTGAGATGTCACTACAACTTGATTTGTGTCCACCACGGGCCAGTTCAATTGTTGGGACATGATTTAGAATGAAACACACTTGTCTATATAAGGTCCTACAGTTGACAGAGCATGTCAGAGCAGAAGCTGTACCATGAAGTCCAAAGATCTGTCTGTAGATCTCAGAGATAGAATTGTGATGAGTAATATCTGGGGAAGGGTATAAAACATTTTCTAGAGCATTGAAAGTTTCCAACAGCACAGTGGTCTCCATCATTGGGAAAGTAAAACATATGGAACTACCCAGACTGATTAGAGCTGGCCATCTGACCAAACTGAGCCTCCGGGGAAGAAGGACCTTGGTCATGGATGTGACCAAGAACCCAATGACCACTCTGACAGTACTACAGACTTCCTTGGCTGAGATGGGAGAACCTGCCAGAAGGACAACAGCCTCTACAACATTTCACCAATCTGGGTTTTATTGGAGTGGGGCCAGTGCGGAAGCCACTCTTGAGAAAAAGGCACATGACAGCATGCCTGGAGTTTGCAAAAAGGCATGTGAAAGACTCTGAGACATAAGGCAAAATATTTTGTGGTCTGATAAGAGAAAAACTTCACAATTTGTCCTGAATGCAGAGCACTATGTCTGGAGAAAACCAGGCACAGCTCAACACCCGTCTAACACCATCCCTACCGTGAAGCATGGTGGTGGCAGCATCATACTATGGGGATGCTTTTCAGCAGCAGTGCCTGGGAGACTGGTAAGGATGGAGGGAACAATGAATGGAGGCAATATAGGCATATCCTTGATGATAACCTGATTCAGAGTGTAAACAACCTCAGACTAGGGCGAAGATTTACATTCAAGCAAGCATACAGTCAAAGCAATGCTGGAATGGCTTCAGAACAAGAATTTGAAAGTCCTTGAGTGGCCAAGCCAAGGCATAGATTTGAATCCCATTGAAAATCTGTGGAAAGACTTGAAGATTGTTGTTCAACGCTGCTCCCCATCTAACTTAACAGAGCTTGAGAAAATGGGAGAAAGCACCCAAATTCAGATCAGCAAAGCTGACACAGACATACCCAAGATGACTCAAAGCTGTAATGGCAACCAAAGGTGCTTCTACAGAGTATTCACTCAGGGGTGTGAATACTTATGTAAGTTAGATATTTCCGTATTTAATTTTCAATAATTTACAAAAATGTCTAAAACATGTTTTCATTGTCTCATTATGGGGTGTTGTGTGTAGATGGGTAAGAAAAAAAAGATTTAATCCATTTTGAATTCAGGCTGTAACAACAATGTTGAATAATCAAGGGGCATGAATACTTACTGAAGGCACTGTACATCAAATACACCACACATAGGCTAGTTTACACTAAGGGCTACTTACAGCACTACGTTGGTGCTACTATGGCTATTATAAGCTATAAAGATGACCCATTGACCCAATATAAGCAGTGCTATGGGATGACAACACTCTCACACCACTATCAGAAGCAGAACAGGTTTTGACCTCTGTGCCTCCATGAAGGTCCATAGCTGTAGTTTACTTTTTTGGGGGGTGAGTTAAATTTCTCCAGAATTTCAAATGTTGTAAAGGTGTTTAAATGTAAGACACAAAGAGAAAAACAATGTAATTATTCACGTGTGACTGTGCTGCTAATTATGTAGTGACTCATCAATTGTATGCACGGATTCCTCTGTGTTGTCTTGCCAACCCCCATTGCTTCTCACATCAGAGAAGCAAAGGTTCAGTTGTCTTTACATCCTGTAGGTCTGATATCTGATTGGAGGTGAACTTTACAGTAAGGCTACTGGTTGAAACAACTCAGATGTTATAAAGGGGTCTTACATTCATTGTCTCTGTCTCTTTCGTTCCTGACCTGTGCTGGTGAGATACACACTATCTTTCTTTCTTTCTCCACCCCGGGCACTCTTGTGGCATGGTCTTTTAGGCTGACTTCACTCTCTTGCTCTCTCTGATCATGCTTAGAATAATGATTGTTAATGCTTTGTAACTTAAGTTTATGCATTATTTGTGATTTCATTCATTTTACAATGTTATTAAATATCTGCTTTTAGTATTCCACTCTCAAACGAATTCTTGCTAGTCAACGTCAACTCATTGCCTAATGCTTGCTTGCATATTTTAATTATCTTCATGGAGTCAGAGAACATTTTAATAGGCTAATCACATAGTCTTATTATGGTCTCAGTTGAGGTGTACTGTATATATTCAGTACCAGTCAAAGGTTTGGACACAACTGATTTTTTTTTCCTTCTTTATTTTCACTATTGTCTACATTGTAGAATTATATTGAAGACATCAAAACTATGAAATAACTCACATGGAATCATGTAATAACCAAAAAAGTGTTAAACAAATCAAAATATATTTATATTCGAGGTTCTTCAATGTAGCCACCCTTTGCCTTGATGACAGCTTTGCACACTCTTGGCATTCTCTCCAGCTTCATGAAGTAGTCACCTGGAATGCATTTCAATTAACAGGTGTGCCTTGTTAAAAGTAAAATTGTCGAATTTCTTTCCTTAATTAGTTTGAGCCAATCAGTTGTGTTGTGACAAGGTAAGAGTGGTATACAGAAAATAGCTCTATTTGGTAAAAGACCAAGTCCATATTATGGCAAGCCAGCTCAAATAAGCAAAGATAAATTACAGTCCATCATTGCTTTAAGACATGAAGGTCAGTGAATATGGAAAATGTCAAGAGCTTTTCAAGTTTCTTGAAGTGTAGTCGCAAAAAAACATAAAGCGCTATGATGAAACTGGCTCTCATGTGGATCGCCACAGGAAAGGAAGACCCAGAATTACCTCTGCTTCAGAGGATGAGCTCGTTAGAATTGCCAGCCTCAGAAATTGCAGCCCAAATAAATGCTTCACAGAGTTCAAGTAACAGACACATCTCAACATCAACTGTTTGGTGGAGACTGCATGAATCAGGCATTCATGGTCGAATTGCTGAAAAGGAACCAATACTAAAGGAGATCAATAATAAGAAGAGACTTGCTTGGGCCAAGAAACACAAACAATGGACATTAGACTGGTGGAAATCTGTCCATTGGTCTGATGAGTCCAAATGTGAGATTTTTGAATCTTTCCGCCGTGTCTTTGTGAGACGCAGAGTAGGTGAACGGATTATCTCCGTATGTGTGGTTCCCACCACGAAGCACAGAGGAAGAGGTGTGATGGTGTGGGGTTCTTTGCTGGTGATACTGTCAGTGATTTATTTAGAATTCAAGGCACACTTAACCAGCATAGCAACCACAGCATTATGCAGTGATATGCCATCCCATCAGGTTTGCGCTTAGTGGGACCATCATTTGTTTTTCAACAGGGCAATGACCCAATACACCTCCAGGCTGTGTAATGGCAATTTGACAAAGAAAGAGAGTGATGGAGTGCTGCTTCAGATGACTGGGCCTCCACAATCACCCAACCTCAACCAATTGATATGGTTTGGGATGAGTTGGACCGCAGAACGAAGGAAAAGCAGCCAACAAGTGCTCAGCACATGTGGGAAGTCTTTCAAGACTGTTGGAAAAGCATTCCAGGTGAAACTGGTTAAGAGAATGCCAAGAGTGTGAAAATCTGTCATCAAGGCAAAGGGTGGCTACTTTGAAGAATCTCAAATATAAAATATATTTTGATTTGTTTTATACTTTTTTGGTTACTACATGATTCCTTGTGTGTTATTTCATAGTTTTGATGTCTTCACTATTATTCTACAATCTAGAAAATATTTTTAAAATTAAGAAGAACCCTTGTGTAAAGATCGTCTTCGGGAGAAAGAGAGGAGGACCAAAGTGCAGCGTGGTAAGTGTTCATGATGTAATATTTAATGAAACTAACTGAATACTGAAATACAAAACAATAAAGTTAAAGAACGAAAACCGAAACAGTACCGTGTGGACCAAACACGGAAAACAAACACCCACAAACCAAAAGTGAAACCCAGGCTACCTAAGTATGATTCTCAATCACGGACAACAATTGACAGCTGCCTCTGATTGAGAACCATACTAGGCCGAAGTCAAAAACCAACATAGAAAAACAAACATAGACAGCCCACCCCAACGCCCCAACGCCCGAATGGACGGGTGATTCCGGCAGCGCCGGACAGGCGGGAGACTCCGGCAGCTCCGGACAGGCGGGAGACTCCGGCAGCTCCGGAGTGAAGGGCAATTCTGGCATCGCCTGGCTGACTGATGACTCTGGCGGCTCCTGGCTGACTGACGGCTCTGGCGGCTCCTGGCTGGCTGACAGCTCTGGCGGCTTCTGGCTGGCTGACGGCTCTGGCGGCTCCTGGCTGGCTGGCGGCTCTGGCGGTTCCTGGCCGGCTGACGGCTCTAGCGGCTCCTGGCCGGCTGATGGCTCTGGCAGCTCCTGGCCGGCTGACGGCTCTGGCGGCTCCTGGCCGACTGGCGGCTCTGGCGGCTCAGGACAGACTGGCGGCCCTGGCTGCTCAGGACAGACTGGTGTATCTGGCTGCTCAGGACAGACTGGCGGCTCTGGCGGCTCAGGACAGACAGGAGACTCTGGCGGCTCAGGACAGAAGGGAGACACTGGCGGCTCAGGACAGACTGGAGACTCTGGCGGCTCAGGACAGACAGGAGACTCTGGCGGCTCAGGACAGACGGGAGACTCTGGCGGCTCAGGACAGACGGGAGACTTTGGCAGCTCAGGACAGACGGGAGACTGGCGGCTCAGGACAGACAGGAGACTCTGGCGGCTCAGGACAGACTGGAGACACTGGCGGCTCAGGACAGACGGGAGACTCTGGTGGCTCAGGAAAGACGGGAGACACTGGCGGCTCAGGACAGACGGGAGACTCTGGCTCAGGACAGACACTCTGGCGGCTCAGGACAGACGGGAGACTCTGGCAGCCCAGGACAGATGGGAGACTTTGGCAGCTCAGGACAGACGGGAGACTGGCGGCTCAGGACAGACTGGCGGCTCTGGCGGCTCAGGACAGACTGGCGACTCTGGCGGCTCAGAACAGACGGGAGACTCTGGCGGCTCAGGAAAGACGGGAGACTCTGGCGGCTCAGGACAGACGGGAGACTCTGGCGGCTCAGGACAGACGGGAGACTCCGGCAGCCCAGGACAGACAGTAGACTCTGGCGGCTCAGGACAGACAGGAGACTCTGGCGGCTCAGGACAGACGGGAGACTCTGGCAGCCCAGGACAGACGGGAGACTTTGGCAGCTCAGGACAGACGGGAGACTGGCGGCTCAGGACAGACAGGAGACTCTGGCGGCTCAGGACAGACGGGAGACTCTGGCGGCTCAGGACAGACGGGAGACTCTGACGGCTCAGGACAGATGGGAGACTCTGACGGCTCAGGACAGACGGGAGACTCTGGCAGCTCAGGATAGACGGGAGACTCGGGCAGTGCTGTAGAGGAGGAATGCTCTGACAGCACTGAACAGGGTGGAACACCTGTAGGGAGAAGAGGGAGAGACAGCCTGGTGCGGGGGGCTGCCACCGGAGGGCTGGTACGTGGAGGTGGCACCAGACTTACCGGACCGTGAAGGCGCACTGGAGTTCTTGAGCACCGAGCCTGCCCAACCTTACCTGGTTGAATGCTCACCGTGGCCAGGCCAGTGCGGCGAGGTGGGCTGTGATGGCGAACCGGGGACACCATGCGTATGGCTGGTGCCATGTACACCGGCCCGAGGAGACGCACTGGAGACCAGATGCGTAGAGCCAGCTTCATGGCACCTGGCTCGATGCCCACTCTAGCCCGGCCGATACGAGGAGCTGGAATATACCGCACCGGGCCATGCACACGCACCAGGGACACCGTGCGCTCCACCGCATAACACGGTGCCGGCCCGGTCCCTCTCGCTCTCCGGTAAGCACGGGGAGTTGGCTCATGTCTCCTACCTGACTTAGCCACACTCCCCATGTGCCCCCCTCCAATACATTTTTGGGGCTGCCTCCTGGGCTTCCAGCCGCACTGCCGTGCTGCCTACTCATACCGGCGCCTCTCTGCTTTCGCTGCCTCCAGCTCTGCATTTGGGGTGGCAATATTCCCATGGCTGTGCCCAGGGTCCTTTGCCATCCAGAATCTCCTCCAAAGTCCAGTTCTCCAAATATCGCTGCCTCTCCTGCTGCTGCCCGTTACCACGCTGCTTGGTCCTCTGGTGGTGGGTGTTTCTCTAACGATCGTCTTCAGGAGAAAGAGAGGAGGACCAAAGCGCAGCATGATAAGCGTTCATGATGTGATATTTAATGAAATGAACTGAACACTGAAATACAAAATAATAAAGTGAACGAACGAAAACCAAACAGTACCGTGTGGACCAAACACTCACACGGAAAACAAACACCCACAAACCAAAAGTGAAACCCAGTGAAACCCAGGATACCTGGGTATGATTCTCAATCAGGGACAGCTGCCTCTGAAAGCTGCCTCTGATTGAGAACCATACTAGGCCGAACTCAAAAACCAACATAGAAAAACAAACATAGACTGCCCATAGACTGCCCACCCCAACTCACGCCCTCACGCCCTGACCATACCATACTACAAAGAATAAAATAACAGACCTATGGTCAGAACATGACACCTTGAATGAGTAGGTATGTCCAAACTTTTGACTGGTACTGTATATATATAATATGTGATCAATATTACCCCACTACACAAAGCTAATAATAGATTAGTGGTAGGAAGAGAAAGACAGCCCAGCTGTAGAAGCTTTAATGTAACTATATGTTCTATATTTTATAGGCAAGGCACACCTGAAATACCTCAGGCTTGTACGGGAAAATGGCTTAACCAGAGTGTATTTTAAGAAAGCTGCAGTAAATATTTTGATGATTTAGCTGGTGGGATGGTATAAACCTATTTCCTACCCCTCCCAGCTTCCTGGTCTCCAGGCTCAGCTCGGCAGACCAACTCAGAATCTGCAGGTGTTCTATAAGCACACACTGTGGGCCCCCTTCTTTTACCCACAATGCGCCTCCCTTGGGCCCAGCTGACCACATACACGTCAGGAGTGGCAGGCTGTCTAGCTGACCGCAAACACAGAGTGCACACTGTCCCCTTTCTCTGCATGTAACACATAGCCAAACACCCCTTTTCAGCGAATACTCAGAGGACTAGCTGGCTGACTTCTACACTCACTCTCGCCTCCTCAACTAAAAGCCAAACCTCTTGGATCTTTGAGGGAATGATATCAGCTTAATTAAAGGATGCCTGCCTTACTACCCCATACTATACAGATGAACATACTACCCTATACTCTACAGAATAACATACTATAACATACTCTACTGATTAACACACATACTATACAGATTAACACACTATAACATACTGTATAGACTAACATACTATACACATTCATGTATTATAACATACTAGAACAATTAATATACTTTAACATACTAGTCAAATGAACATGCTATAATATAGAGGCATGTAGCCTGGTGGTTAGAGCTTTGGGCCAGTAACTGAAAGGTTACTAGATCAAATCCCTGAGCTGACAAAGTAAAAATATGTCGTTCTGCCCCTGAACAAGGCAGTTAAAGCACCGTTCCCTGGTAGGCCATCATTGTAAATAAGAATTTGTTCTTAACTGACTTTCCTAGTTAAATATAGATTTAATAAAATTATATGTATATATATATACTAGACAAATGAACATACTATACAGATTATTATAATGTACTATACAGAGTAACTTTGGCTTCAAAAGTACAGAACGGTCCGTGTGAAATGTTGCTGATATGCTTTAGCTAGAAGTGCTGAGTTTCTGACCAGCCGGCCTTGTAAAAGTCTCGGTCGCAGGGGCCATAGGACAACGCCATGTCATGATGTCAGAGAACTCAATAATTAATGGACCATATCGTATCGTAGCTCTCCGTCCGTAGACCCACAGTTCCCCGGCGTTCAGGAGCATATTGTACTCTCGGGGTGGTCCAACGTTGCCTTTTCATTCCTCATCATTAAGAGGCGTTCGGTCGCACCCAGACATTTATTTGCTTACGATGACAAACTATCAGCCCTGCAGTTCACCCTTCCCACATTCATGGGCCCATTTTTAAATCCTCTATAATACAGGGAAGGAGACCTTTTATAAACGATGGGAAATATAATCAGCTGAAAACAAGCAAAGACAGGAAGAGTAAGTGTTATATACAATTTTTTCCGCAGTGAGAAAAATTAAGATAAAACCACAAGATCTTAAGTCTTTTGTTCTCCTAATCAATCACAAACTCAGTCCTCTTCATTACCTCACAACAAGTCTTCATTAAAACTGAACTCAACCTTGTAGGAGATCTGTTCACGGTTCCCACGGTAAGTTCCCCATATGTGTCAAAAGCCTCAATGAAAAAGAGGAACCAAAGTCCCAAACAGATAGGGAGCCTACCATTTGAACAGCTATGAAATGGAGGTTATTTACCAGAGAGAGGGAACAATGACAATATCTGAAGGCATGATGGAGGCAGACAGTCCTGTCCCAACACAGCTGGCACCAGGAGCAGCAGAGGTGAGCTGGGAAACAGGGCGTCCATTTGAATGAATGTGGGAGTGGCGTGAGCGTGGGAGACTGGGAGGATGGCCATGCCACGCACTCCACTGCAGCAGTAGGACACACAGGTCAATGGAGTTCAGTCTCAAACATCACATTCAGATCAGTGAGTGACAAACTATATACTGTGGTGAATAGAAAACATGGGAATGTGTCAAATTATTGGCTTCTGTGAAAAATCATGTCAATTGAAGCAGAGACAAACTGTTCTGTATTGTGTCTACTAAAATGCATAGGCTTTCTAAATCTCAAAATAAGCATTTCATATAAATACCATAAAACAGGAATGCGTTTGGCTTAAACGGCACATAATATACCGTACTGTTTAAAACCTTGCCAAATCTTTGGAGATTGTACGCTGAGAAAAACCATGTTCTTGTGGTGCTGCAGGTTTCTTAGCTGGTTGCTCCTTCCTTTCAGACAGGCCACACTAGTACACCATCAGATATATATCATCAGCCACCAAACACAATGTACTGCATCTCCTCCAGCCCAGGACCATAGGGTATAAATAGAGAGAGTCAGGAGAACATCTAGGAGGAAAACCACACAGTGTGAAAATGTCAGCCTCCACTCCTTCATTTCCTTTGTTGCTGTTGACATTTACAGAAGCGAGAATAGAAGATCACAACCGTCCCGAGATGACGTGAAATGTCGCTCTGCGGATTTGATTTACGGAGATTGAAAATACAATACCAGTCCAAATTTTGGAAACACCTACTCATTCAAGGGTTTTTCTTTATTTTCACTATTTTCTACATTGTAGAATAACAGTGAATACATCAAAACTATGAAATAACACATATGGAATCATGTAGTAGACAAAGGAGAGTGATGGAGTGCTGCATCATATGACCTGACCTCCACAATCACCCGACATCAACCCAATTGAGATGGTTTGGGATGAGTACGACCGTAGAGTGAAGGAAAAGCAGTCAACAAGTGCTCAGTATATGTGGGAACTCCTTCAAGGCTGTTGGAAAAGCATTCCTCATGAAGCTGGTTGAGAGAATGCCAAGAGTGTGCAAAGCTGTCATCGAGGCAAAGGGTGGCTACTTTGAGGAATCTAAAATATGTTTTGATTTGTTTAACACTTTTTTGGTTACTACATGATTCCATATGTGTTATTTCATAGTTTTGATGTCTTCACTATTATTCTACCATGTAGAACATATAAAGAAAAAACCTTGAATGAGTAGGTGTGTCCAAACTTTTGACTGGTACTGTATATCAAACATTGTTTGTTAGCTATTATTTTTAGCATCGTGAAGGACTGTATCTCTTTGATTTTTGTTTTTGAGACCTCTGAATGCCATGTATGTCATGAGTTTTAAAACATTTCATATAAATGACATCTAATTACACACAGTTCATATAGTCAGAGCTAATGGTTTTCTAAGGTGCTGCTTACTGAATCTTATAGCTGTAACAGGTATCCTCACCGTCATGGCTGAAGTCTGATTCCACTCTCAGCTCACCTCAAAACACCACTGAATGCTTCTTCCAAGAGACCATACTCTTTCTCCCTCCTCCACCAATCCCTCCTTCCCCGGTGGCTGTGGGGGCGGGGCTGTCTGAAATGTGATAGGCTTAATCCCATTTAGTTTAATTGCTTCTGCGGCCCTGTGTCCCATCACGTACCCGCCCTCTGCGAACACCACACACACAATGTATGTGCGCGCGCGCACACACACACACACACACACACACACACACACACACACACACACACACACACACACACACACACACACACACACACACACACACACACACACACACACACACACACCTACCCCCAGTCGAGCTCAGTCGAGATTCCGAGCACCCAGACAACATTATTACTGAGCAGACAAGGAATAAGACAGCCATGCAGAGAGAAGGGTGGTAGACTAGTAGTGGAGTAGAGAGAAGGGTGGTTGACTAGTAGTGGAGTAGAGAGAATGGTAGTAGAATAGTAGTGGAGTAGAGAGAAGGGTAGTAGAATAGTAGTGGAGTAGAAAGAAGGGTAGTAGGATAGTAGTGGAGTAGAGAGAAGGGTAGTAGAATAGTAGTGGAGTAGAGAGAAGGGTAGTAGAATAGTAGTGGGGTAGAGAGAAGGGTGGTAGACTAGTAGTGGAGTAGAGAGAATGGTAGTGGAATAGTAGTGGAGTAGAGAGAAGGGTAGTAGAATCGTAGTGGAGTATAGAGAAGGGTAGTAGACTAGTAGTGGAGTAGACAGAAGGGTGGTAGACTAGTAGCGGAGTAGAGAGAAGGGCTGTAGAATAGTAGTGGAGTAGAGAGAAGGGTAGTAGAATAGTAGTGGAGTAGAGAGAAGGATGGTTGAATAGTAGTGGAGTAGAGAGAAGGGTAGTTAGAATAGTAGTGGAGTAGAGAGAAGGGCTGTAGAATAGACTACTAGAATAGTAGTGAAGTAGAGAGAAGGGTGGTAGACTAGTAGTGGAGTAGTGAGAGAAGGATGGTTGAATAGTAGTGGAGTAGAAAGAAGGATGGTTGAATAGTAGACTAGAGAGAACTGTAGAATAGTAGTGGAGTAGAGAGAAGGGTAGTAGAATAGTAGTGGAGTAGAGAGAAGGATGGTTGAATAGTAGTGGAGTAGAGAGAATGGTGGTTGTGGGTATTCTAATAGGGAAAAGGATCCCTCTCTCCGAAGGTGCTATGTGATAATGAGACCCAGTTCTATTCCAGGTCACTTCTCACTTATTATCTCTGCTAGAATGGAGAGGACAGTGGCATTAACCACTACGGAGGAGTCACAGTCACATTGTAGCTAAGATGGAGAGGACAGGGGCATTAACCACTACGGAGGAGTCACAGTCACATTGTAGCTAAGATGGAGAGGACAGGGGCATTAACCACTACGGAGGAGTCACAGTCACATTGTAGCTAAGATGGAGAGGACAGGGGCATTAACCACTACGGAGGAGTCACAGTCACAATGTAGCTAAGATGGAGAGGACAGGGGCATTAACCACTACGGAGGAGTCACAGTCACATTGTAGCTAAGATGGAGAGGACAGGGGCATTAACCACTACGGAGGAGTCACAGTCACATTGTAGCTAAGATGGAGAGGACAGGGGCATTAACCACTACGGAGGAGTCACAGTCACAATGTAGCTAAGATGGAGAGGACAGGGGCATTAACCACTACGGAGGAGTCACAGTCACATTGTAGCTAAGATGGAGAGGACAGGGGCATTAACCACTACGGAGGAGTCACAGTCACAATTGTAGCTAAGATGGAGAGGACAGGGGCATTAACCACTACGGAGGAGTCACAGTCACATTGTAGCTAAGATGGAGAGGACAGGGGCATTAACCACTACGGAGGAGTCACAGTCACATTGTAGCTAAGATGGAGAGGACAGGGGCATTAACCACTACGGAGGAGTCACAGTCACATTGTAGCTAAGATGGAGAGGACAGGGGCATTAACCACTACGGAGGAGTCACAGTCACATTGTAGCTAAGATGGAGAGGACAGGGGCATTAACCACTACGGAGGAGTCACAGCCACATTGTAGCTAAGATGGAGAGGACAGGGGCATTAACCACTACGGATGAGTCACAGTCAGATTGTGTCTCTCTGATGGTCATGTGGGGGGGTGAGGGGAAGAACAACCCCCGTTGAATTATCTTTCAGTCATCTGCCTCCTGTGAGAGTGAGCTGTAGCAGGCCATGGGTCAATGACTGTTACAAAGGAAATCAATAGGCTACACATGAGTTACCAAGATAGGCTGAAATACCATTACCATAGTCTACAGCTCCATTCTGGTTGAGGAATTTTTACAAATGTAGCATCATATTTGTATATTCTGTATATTACTTCTGCTTGACAGAATTAAACTTTGAGCAAATAACAAAGATGTATTATGGAATATAAAGTATAAACATTATCAAATATTCCATATTGTCATTAAAACTCATGGTAGAATGCTCATTCACCTGCTATGAAAGTGTACATGAATGTATAATACTGCAAAGCTGACCTTTAGTTGAGACAACTTGACTCCAGCCCTCAGAGCCACTCACCACTAATCTACATCTGCAGCTGTTGCTTTTCGCCTTCTCAGCTAGTCATTAAAACTCAAACTCTCATCTTTTCAAACATTCTTTGCGATGAAGTTGTTGAACCACACTGTGATTAAACTATTCACATGAATAAGCAAAGAAAAGAAATAGAATCTAGTTTCAAACTGAACGATTGTGATACAATAAAAGACAGTATAAAACCTAATACAGAGTTAGATGGGAAAAGTCACAGATGCAATTAAAACTTGAGAACCATATCCAACAAAGTAATCACTTGAATGTTCTGTGTTTTTGATGGTAACCTGTGTGAGTAGTGAGGGCTTGATTTCTCTGTGTGTGAATAGTATGTTCCCTCTAGGTCATTGTGGAGAGATGTGTGCGTGGGTGCTAATTCCATTATACACAAGTTAAAGCAATTTCCTGCATAATCCAATTCTTGTCCTCGGTGCAGGTGAGCTCCCCGCGGACGTCTCTTCTGTCTTTGAGGGGGGGGGGACTTTTTCTAAACGGCCGCCTTAATAAAGGAAAAGAAGAGGCAAATGCAATTAATATGCAAATTCCCCGAGACTTAATGGGGTGCCCTAATAAACATTTGTGTGAAGAGATAACGCTTGTTTTCAGGATGTTTCACTTTAACCTCCACCTGTCCCAAAGTCAAAGCCTCCAGGAAGTCAAACTCTTTAAAAGCACCACCCATGATGCACATAATGGATTAAGGCTCTGCAGAAGGAGAGCAGCCTGGAATGACGTTGTAAACCGCGTCCTAAATGTTGTCCTATTTCTTATTTCGTGCACTACTTTGCCCAATGGGCCCTGGTCAAAAGTAGTGTACTGCATAGGGAGAAGGGTGCTATTTGGGACAAGCCATTGGAGTGCAGACGTCAGGTCAACAGGGACTAATGCAAAATGGCGGGCAGCTGATTGAACCATTTCTCCTTTTTTCTCTCAGGAGGAAGATTTGACTGTGAATAACATCAGTCTGTCTAGAGGGATGGAAGGGAGGACGGAGAAGAGATGGAGGAGAGGAGAGGTGGAATGACTTGCCCCAGGCTGGGGATGAAGGGCAGCGGGGACAGAAGAGGGTCAGAGTCGGCATTCAGATTGGAAATTCATTTACGTCTCTCAGGCCCAAAGCACACACATGAGACTAGGAGAGGCATGGAGGAGAGAGAGATGAGGGACATGTCAGATAACTAGAGAGGGGGGGATAAAGAGGAATGAGAAAGAGAAGGGGACCAAGGGATGGTGGACAGTTAGATAGAGAGAGAGGGAGAGTGATAGAAAGAATGAAAGAGAGAAGAGAGAGAAATAAAGAAAAAGAGGGAGGATATGAAGAGTGATGGAGGGATGAATGGAACAGAAGGCCAGGGGGTCGATAAGGCAGGTGAAGGCAGACCTAGCCTGCATGGTGGATATTGGTCTCCAGAGACTCCCTCCTTCCTTCAGGCCCCCCCTTCCCCTGCCCTCCTCCACCAAATGATTCACACTCCCTCCCCCAGCCTGAATTATCGGCTAATTCCATGGGCCAGCTCCATCCTCCATCTCTCTCCCTCCATCTTCAGTTATCATCAAACAGGTATATGAGCTGAGAGCGAAGCCTGATTCTCAGCAGTTTTTATTAGACTTGTACTCCCTCACACCAGACTCATACTCTGCTTGCTTTGATTGCGCTTGCAGAAGGTTTCCTTTGAAAATGCTTGAGTGTTTACGCAAAGTAAATTTACTGTAGGACAACGTAATTCTACAGGCAGGACACCATACATGTTGATTAGATGGAAGCTGAGTTAGTGAATATAAAATGATGTAGACCCTATCAGCATTCTCAGCAGACAACTGCAGTACTCCCTGACTTGTACAACCGAGAAGGGAGCCACTGAGCACAATAACAATTGGTTAATGCTTCTCTGCAATAGGTCTCTTTACTTACATGCACGGTGGGGGACAAAGATAGACAGAGAGGACAGATAAACAAATCAGATGTTTGTATTCTTATAACATTTGGTTACAGATTAGAAGAACATTATAATGCTATTGATAATGGTCGTTCACATTCAGTCTCTAACCTATTTGTGTCTAAAGGCCATATATAGTCTTTACATTCAGTCCCGTGATCTTGATTTAGAATCCGGTCTGTCTGGCTTGATGGCATCTGTGTCACACATACACGCCACACACACACACACTTGGGGAATTAAAAGGGCCCGGGTGGTGCTGATCATGATTAAAGTTTCCTGCGCTCACCTGCCCAAGTCCAATCAAGGCATGGGCTGATTTCAGCAGGCTGGGCTGTCGTAAAGTGACAGAGTGGCGGGTGGCGGTTTGGGGCGACAGAGGGGCAGCTGGAGCCCTGGGAGGGAGGATCCCCCTGGCTGGCCAGTCAGAGGTGAATCAATCATCTCCAAAGATGTCAGCATCTGCCCGAACAATTTGGGATTGGAATACATGGCAGATGTTGTTCTGCTGTTTAATCAGCTCCAACAAATGGGGTTTTATCTTGTATAAAATGAAACCATCTGTACCCATGTAGGTGTAGGGTTCAAGTGTGATGGGAGGAATGAAACCATCTGTACCCCTGTAGGTGTAGGGTTCAAGTGTGATGGGAGGAATGAAACCATCTGTACCCATGTAGGTGTAGGGTTCAAGTGTGATGGGAGGAATGAAACCATCTGTACCCATGTAGGTGTAGGGTTCAAGTGTGATGGGAGGAATGAAACCATCTGTACCCATGTAGGTGTAGGGTTCAAGTGTGATGGGAGGAATGAAACCATCTGTACCCATGTAGGTATAGGGTTCAAGTGTGGTGGAAGGAATGAAACCATCAAGGTGTAGGGTTCAAGTGTGGTGGAAGGAATGAAACCATCTGTACCCATGTAGGTGTAGGGTTCAAGTGTGGTGGAAGGAATGAAACCATCTGTACCCCTGTAGGTGTAGGGTTCAAGTGTGGTGGAAGGAATGAAACCATCTGTACCCCTGTAGGTGTAGGGTTCAAGTGTGGTGGAAGGAATGAAACCATCTGTACCCCTGTAGGTGTAGGGTTCAAGTGTGGTGGAAGGAATGAAACCATCTGTACCCCTGTAGGTGTAGGGTTCAAGTGTGGTGGAAGGAATGAAACCATCTGTACCCCTGTAGGTGTAGGGTTCAAGTGTGATGGGAGGAGAAGAAAAGAGGGAGGAAAAGGGAAGAAAACCTAGTCCTTAACAATGACAAGCATAGCCATAACATGATGCAGCCACCACCATACTTGAAAATATGAAGAGTGGTACTCAGTTATGTGTTGCGTTGGATTTTCCCCAAACGTAACACTTTGTATTCAGGATATAAAGTTAATTTCTTTGCCATTTTTGTTTTACTTTAGTAACTTATTGTAAACAGGGTGCATGTTTTGGAATATTTTTTATTCTGTACAGGCTTCCTTCTCTTCACTCTGTCATTTAGGTTAGTATTGTGGAGTAACTACAATGTTGTTGATCCATCCTCAGATTTCTCCTATCACAGCCATTACACTCTGTAACTGTTGTAAAGTCACCATTAGCCTCATAGTGAAACCCCTGAGTGGTTTCCTTCCTCTCCGGCAACTAAGTTAAGGACGCCTGTATCTTTGTTGTGACTGGGTGTATTGATACACCATCCAAAGTGTAATTAATAACTTCACCATGCTCAAAGGGATATTAAATGTCTGCTCCCCCCCTCATCTAACAATAGGCATTGGAAAACATCCCTGCTCGACTGTCACCCTGCTATAAATGATTCGGGAGACAGACGAAGGAATGCGTAATAGTTGTTTTTATTGTACCCAAATTACGTGTCGTGCAAAGGCACGAAGACCAAACAAACACTGTACAAAAACACAGGTTTGAAACGAAAGCCCAAAACACAAAGTACAGGTACTCACATGCACCAACGGACATTGTAACAATAATCGACAGACAAGGGCAACCAAAGGGCACACTTATACAAGTACTAATCAGTGGGAATAGGGGACAGGTGTGCGTGATGAAAGTTCCAGAGAGATCCGTGACATCGACTGAGGGACCTTACATATAATTGTATGTGTGGAGTACAGAGATGAGGTGGTCATTAAAAAATAATGTCAAACACTGTTTTTGAAACTTATCTATGCAACTTGTTAAGCAACATTTGACTCCTGAACTTATTTTGGCCATAACAAAAGGGACGAATACTTATTGACTCAAGACATTTCAGCTTTTCATTTTTAATTAATTGGTAAACATTTCTAAAAACACAATTCCACTTTAACATTATGGAGAATTGTGTTTAGGCCAGTGACACAAAATCTCAATTGAATCCATTTAATACACTCAATAAAAAGTAAGGGGTGTGAATACTTTCTGAAGGCACCGTATCCTGTTCAACCAGCTCCAGTCAATGCAGAGTTCAGACATTTAGGCTTAAACCGACAGAGGCTTAAGTGATGGATAGCTAGTTAGCTAGAGTATCAATGCTGCTAACTGTGAGAGCATGTGAGAGAGAGGGAGAGAGAGAGAGGGAGAGAGAGAGAGAGGGGAAAGCGAGAGGCATAGAGAAAGTGTGTGTGTGAGAGAGAGAGAGAGAGAGAGAGAGAGAGAGAGAGAGAGAGAGAGAGAGAGAGAGAGAAAGAAGCGAGAGGCATAGAGAAAGTGTGTGAGAGAGAGAGAGAGCGAGAGAGAGAGAGAGAGAGAGAGAGAGAGAGAGAGAGAGAGAGAGAAAGAGAGATAGAACAAAGACAAAGAGAGAAAAAGTCAGAGCAAGGAATGAGAGATGGGGGTCCAAACACCGAACCAGAGAAGAGTGGGAGTAAAACCATTTTTTATCCATGAAAAAGAGGGGAAATGTAATCGCTCCGAGAGCTCACACCTACAGAATCATCTCTTTTCTTTCTCCCTCACAGGAACATTACCCAGGGGCCATAACCATTATATCTAGACCCATTTATTTTCTCCACCTCCAGCAAGGCACTGGGGGTGTAATTTGGTCTCCCTAGGCCCAACGGTGGCAGGCAGCTAGCAACAGACAGCCCTGATGAATCCCCTTGTTAAGTGTTGATGATAGCTCCCAGTGTTTGAGGATTCAGCAGGCGTTAGCTATAAAGGGCCTGTATATAGGGCTGTACAAGGGAGACCTGGGTTCAAATACTGTTTCAAATCTTGAAAACGATTTGTGCGTTTGATTTAGCCTGTCTGGAGAGCCAATGAGTGAGGTTGTTCAGTGTTGTGACTATTCTATTGGTTCCACTGTGCAAGGCAAGCTCAATCAAGCCCAGGTGACGTATTTGAAATGATTTCAAATAATATTTGAAACCATGTCTGGTTTAGAGGGATGCACTAGATGGAACCAGGGTACTCAGAAGACCGGCAGACCAGTCTAAGTGTGTCGAGGTAGAGATAGGTTCCTCATCTCTGACCTGTTATTAATGTAGGCCTGTCACTGTGAGTCACTAGAGACCAGCAGGCAGGAACATTCAACACACCTCAACACCAAACATCTTCCATCACTCCATATATAACCACAGAGGAGACAGATGAGTTATTGGACTGAGAGAAACCAATAACCAACATATTTATAGTTTTGTAATTGGGTCATTCAACCTGAACTCTAATACAATAAAATATAATTTTGAGGATGTATCTTTCCCATATAAAGAGCCATATATGAAGACAAATATGTCTTTAGATGTTCCATAGGCTCTTATTCCAAATTTGGGGGTGGCATGGAGATACTGCAAACTAATTGAGTCTAAAACATGGCATTAGTTCACAATGCAAATACATGACGGTAGATGGAGAAGACAATCACAAATGCTCCAGACAAACCACAAATAATTATGACTGAGTTTCTGTTTGAACAAGATGTTTTTCAGGCGGAATCCTGGGGTACAACAGATGAAGTCGTAGAACAAATAAAAGGTTTAATTTGAACAGAAAACCTTGTCCCTCATTTTTCCTCAGCAAATACAATTATTATTCCTTACGAATGCACACTTTAAAACAAGCACAGTTCCTGGTCATATTCACAAATCAAGGTTGACTTTTACTGGAGACAAAGAAAAATATAGATATTTAAAATCAAGATTTTATCTTAAAAAAATGGCTTCATCATTGAAACGTTTTGAAGGTTACTAAGGAACTCATAACTCTAATGAGAACATGCTTAGACCGAATCTGTGTATAAATGAATGAAAATGTTCGTGTTTCAACCCTTTTTCTCAAGTAGACGTTTTTTAGTCCATCTGCCAAAACTTACAAACGTAAATTTCACTCACCTACAACCTTTGCAATAATACAGTATTGAGGTAGGATTTTCAAAATAAGTATTGATTTTATCAATGAATTTCTGTCCAGCTCACAGCATCTCCATTGATTCATTCTCTAAGCCTGTTTTCCTCTCTGTGGGCACAGACAAACATCATTTTATTTGGAGCATAAAAACAACACTTGTAAGGTCATACAAAAGTAACAGATGTGGCCTAATGCCAAACAAATCCGACCAAAAGATTACGTTTTTTCAAAACCACTTATTGAAATATGGACCTGTCGTTGTTCTCGTATTTATTTCTGTAAATCATACTGTCTTCAAAAGCGAAATATAACGAATGTTGAATACAGTAAACTTTGGATACTAACCTTCGACAATGGCGGCAATTTCTGATTCATTTTTATTTGATGCCTAGAGGTCAATTTGCAGAAATGCTCTTTCATTGCCTCCTGCTGTGTTCATGTGATCGGAGATATCAGAGAACGATGCAGTATTTCAGTTTTACCCTCCTTCTGCTTAAACAGATATACCATACAGTACCGCATTCCCAGCACAAATAGAGCATTTTCAATACATGACAGGGTACAGTACAGTACGTACATCCCCCCCCCCCCCATAGCAGAGGACATAATTAAATGTTCTGCTTGGTTTCAGAAAGGGATCCGCTGACCTGCCTCCAGTGGACTCCCTCCTCTTCCCCAAGTGGCCGGGCTGCATCGCATGCAGCCCTAAAGTGACTGATACATTTTGACATGAGTTAGACTCTGAATTTGTTCCACAAAATGACTTAGCGTCATGCATGGCGCTAAATCGAAACAATGAGGGGGCAGGGATGAGAGGAAGCCTGCTATCTCTGGCTGGCAGGGCTGCACATCCACTCCATTTTATCGTCCTCGCATATGAATATTTAATCATTCACATTGTCCGTGCCCAAAATAGCTCTAAATAATAGGTGGTCTGATGAGAAGCACCAAGTAAAGAGGCTCCATCATTTACAGAGGGGGAGTTTTAATACCGAGCCAAAGATCAATTAAATAGGAAAGCATCACTGTACTCTAGTTGAGTAACACCATTACTGTTGAAGCCAGACGTCTTATGCTTTGCCTTTAACAAATGAGTGGCAAGATACACAAGGCACTGCCCGCTGGGCACAGACGTCAATTCAACGTCTATTCCACGTTGTTTCAACATAATGTTATTGAATTGTCTTGGAAACAACGTTGATTCAACCAATGTGTGCCCAGTTGGCGATGTCTCGACCTCTGCTGCAAGGCGCTGCAGGAGCGTCTCACGATGCGGCGAAAAGGTCCTCTTTCCGTAAAGAAGGTTAATAGTATTTCCAAATATTTTGGAGATCATTTCTTAATTAAACTATCTAGACGGCATTCAGCCATGCTTAATATGGGTGGCAATTAGTGACTGAGGAACATGAGCATGCATGATCATTAAGGTGATGCCAGACACGTCACATGGGTTTAGTCTCAGCCATTACTCCCCTATTTATTTGAGAGAGAGAGAAAGAGAGAGAGACACAGACAGACAGAGAGAGAGTGAGAGAGCGAGAGGGAGAGGTGAGAGAGGCAGGCAGGCAGATACACTACAATATACACAGTCTTCTTTTCATTTTTCTTTCTCTACTCTTTCTCATTTCCAGATTACTGACAGGGCTGGATATTGGGTGACAGAATCATAACTAGGTGACAGAACCATAACTAGTTGACAGAACAATAGCTAGGTGACAGAACCATAACTAGGTGACAGAATAATAGCTAGGTGACAGAACCATAACTAGGTGACAGAACAATAGCTAGGTGACAGAACTATAGCTAGGTGACAGAACCATAACTAGGTGACAGAACTATAGTTCGGTGACAGAACAATAGCTAGGTGACAGAACTATAGCTAGGTGACAGAACCATAACTAGGTGACAGAACTATAGTTAGGTGACAGAACTATAGCTAGGTGACAGAACTATAGCTAGGTGACAGAACCATAGCTAGGTGACAGAACTATAGTTAGGTGACAGAACCATAGCTAGGTGACAGAACTATAGCTAGGTGACAGAACTATATCTAGGTGACAGAACCATAGCTAGGTGACAGAACTATAGCTAGGTGACAGAAGCATAGCTAGGTGACAGAACCATAGCTAGGTGACAGAACTATATCTAGGTGACAGAACTATAGCTAGGTGACAGAGCTAGGTGACAGAACCATCTAGGTAGCTAGTGACAGAACCAGCTAGGTGACAGAACTATATCTAGGTGACAGAACTATAGCTAGGTGACAGAACCATAGCTAGGTGACAGAACCATAGCTAGTTGACAGAACCATAGCTAGAACTATAGCTAGGTGACAGAACCATAGCTAGGTGACATAGCTAGGTGACAGAACTATATCTAGGTGACAGAACCATAGCTAGGTGACAGAACTATAGCTAGGTGACAGAACTATAGCTAGGTGTCAGAACCATAGCTAGATGACAGGCCAATGTGGCAGTGGAGAGGGGAATAGACAGACACAATCCAGACAGACAGCACCTATTGGCTCCAGCTCCAGCCTAACTCCTGGCCTAGAGGACCCCCCTCCCCCCCACAGAAACTCGTGCTTATTTAATGAGTTCTCTTCCCTGTTGGCAGTGCCTGACAATGCACCGGAAATGGCTCCCCCGTATGAAGGGGGCTTGAAATGTGTGTTATCACCCTTTCAATACTGTGTCCAAGGTGTTTCTGTCTAGTCCTTCCTTCCCAACGTCTTTGTGGACAGAGAACCAATCAGGTCTCCAGCAGGGTCTGAACACCATACATGTGGATCAGGTCGACAGGCTATGCATTAATAGCCTCCCATTGGAATTGAAAACAGCAGCGTAGGGCAGAGAGGAGCTCTACTGGGAAATCATAACATCAGCCGCAGATTCAGGTCAGGTCGAAGACTCAGTTACAGCACCATTTTCCGTTGTACAGCCCAGTGGCTCCTGTTTGGAGCTGACTTATGCTCGCATTCGGTTTTGAGTGCAGACAAACGAGTTCATTTTGAGAAATACAATTGGTTTCTGTTCAGGCTGGCTGACATATTGCAGCATGCAGCAGGAGTTTGGTTAAGAAATTGATTTGCCTGGAGATTTGCAGTGAGGTTTGCCTTTTTGTTGCGTTGGAGAAGAACCTCAAAGAAAAAAGGTGACTGAGGCAAAATGACAGTAACTCAACACGTTTCCTCTCTGCATAGATATGTAGTGTGTCTATGTTATAATTCACTGCACACCGTACATGCCAGCACACTGCAGATCCATTCATTCTCATCAGTCACCAGGACAATACAGTGCTTGATTCTTCAACGGGCCGCCGTGGCCCCTCAGGCACCCTCAGGCTATGGGCATGTGTGTGTGTGACCCCTGTGGCAGGCAACCTTGAGGAGCACTTAAAAGGTACGTCTCATCTGGAGGAGCAGAGCTCTGATGTGATTAGGAGCTTCAGACAGAGCTATCTTCCCCCCCATCTCATGAGTGAAGACCACAACAATCACCCTAACCCCAATCTACTCCCTCACCCCCACCCACCCTCATTACCAACCCTTTCCAGAAACGTAATCAATTTCCTCTATCCAACGTGCAAAGACCATCACCCAATTACAACTACCCTTTACCCAGTCAACTGTGCATTGCATCTTGATCCCTTTACATTGATGTATTCTACATAATACACAAGGCTTTTGTCCAGCAGTGGAAATCATTTTCAGGAGGTTCCAGTCTGTTACGCTAAACCTTGAGTACAAACATTGATCTTCTTCTGTTCTGATAGTGGCCTTGGCCTGAGCAGCTTGAAATCAGTGTCCTTTCACCACATATCTGTTTATTATCTATGCATAGTCACTTTACCCCTACCTACATGTATAAATAACCTTGACTAACCTGTACCCTCACACACTGACTCGGTACCGGTACACCCTGTATATAGCCTCGTTATTGTTATTTTAATGTGGTAATTTTGTTTATTTTCTATTTAGTCAATATTTTCTTAACTATATTGTCTTACAACTTTATGTGTCACTAAACTAGTCATGGGTCACTAAACTATAATAATGGGTCACTAAACTAGCTTTGGGTTGCTAAACAAGTCATGGGTCACTAAACTATAATAATGGGTCACTAAACTAGTCATGGGTCATTAAATGGGTCACTAAACTAGTCATGGGTCACTAAACGAGTAATGGGTCACCAAACTAGTCATGGGTCATTAAAGTAGTCATGGGTCACTAAACTATAGTAATGGGTCACTAAATGAGTCATTGGTCATGAAACTAAACTAGTCATTGTCACATAGTCGCTAAACTAGTTATGGGTCACTAACATAGTCATGGGTCACTAAACTATAGTAATGGGTCACTAAACTAGTCATTGGTCATTAAACTAAACTAGTCATGGGTCACTAAACTATAGTAATGGGTCACTAAACGAGTCATTGGTCATGAAACTAAACTAGTCATGGGTCACTAAACTAGTAATGAGTCACTAAACTGTAATAATGGGTCACTAAACTGTAATAATGGGTCACTAAACTGTAATAATGGGTAACGTAACTAGTCATGGGTCACTAAACTATAGTAATGGGTCACAAAACTATTCAAAGGTCACTAAATTAGTTACTAAACTATAGAAATGGGTCACTAAACTAGTCATGGGTCATTAAATTAGTCATGGGTCATTAAACTAGTAATGGCTCACTAAACTATTATAATGGGTCACAAAACTAGTTTTGGGTCACTAACATAGTCATGGGTTACTAAACTAGTTTTTTGTCATTAAACTAAACTAGTCATGGGTCACTAAATTAGTCATGGGTCATTAAACTAGTAATGGCTCACTAAACTAGTCATGGGTCATTAAACTAGTAATGGCTCACTAAATTAGTCATGGGTCATTAAACTAGTAATGGCTCACTAAACTAGTCATGGGTCATTAAACTAGTCATGGATCACTAAACTAGTCAAGGGTCACTAAACTAGTCATGGGTCACTAAACTAGTCTTGGGTTATTAAACTAGTCATGAGTCACTAAACTATAGTAATGTGTAACTAAACTAGTCATGGCTCACTAAACAATTAATGGGTCACTAAACTAGTCATGGGTAACCAAACTAGTTATGGGTCACTAAACTGTGTGTGTGTGTGTGTGTGTGTGTGTGTGTGTGTGTGTGTGTGTGTGTGTGTGTGTGTGTGTGTGTGTGTGTGTGTGTGTGTGTGTGTGTGTGTGTGTGTGTGTGTGTGTGTGTGTGTGTGTGTGTGTGTGTGTGTGTGTGTGTGTGTGTATGTGCGTGTGTGTGTGTGTGTGTGTGTGTGTGTGTGTGTGTGTGTGTGTGTGTGTGTGTGTGTGTGTGTGTGTGTGTGTGTGTGTGTGTGTGTGTGTGTGTGTGTGTGTGTGTGTGTACGCGCTAGTATGAGGCTAGTATGAGGCTAGTATGAGGCTAGTATGAGGCTAGTATGAGCGAGTATGAGCGAGTATGCGCATGCATGAGAGCGTCCGTTTATGTGTGCATGTGTAAATGTTTGTGTGTATGTGTGTTTGATTGTGTGTGTGCATATGAGTGTGTGAACCCTACAATAAGTATTCCGGATGCTTGGTGTTTAACCAAATAACCCCACTGTTCTACGTCAGCGGTGATGGGAACTTGTGATGAGAACGCATTTATTACACATAAATAGATGTGTGTTCCCTCCAGAGAAGAGATGCCTTTCACCATGGCCGCTAGAAAATGTGTACAATGGACTGTGGCCTTGCCATGGCGCCATCCACTCCCACTCATAGATCCTATCAGTACGAGCTATCTCTGCTAAGTACAAGAGATGGGGCCTGTTGTGGCCTGCCGTACATGTTTGGAATTATATACTGATTATCACATTGTAATATGCAGCCATATTTGCTATCTGAGTGGAGACCACAGGAGATTGGTGGTACCTTTATTGTGGAGAACAGGCTCGGAGGTAATGACTGGAGCGGAATCAGTGGAATGGTATCAAATACATCCAACACATGGTTTCCAGGTGTTCAATACCATTCCATGTGCTCTGTTCCAGACATTATTATCAGCCGTCCTCCCCTCAGCAGCCTCCTGTGCTGGAGACATTAGTAGTTCTGAGGCAAATATCACCAAGGCAGACCAATGGAAGGATACTAAATGAGATACCAGAATCACAATTCTAAACCCTGTCTATGTCTATTTCTGGTGTGCGCCTGTATTTCAGTTTATGAATATGTATTTCAGTTGTCCAAAGCGACTTACAACTGGGGCCACCTTTTACATATGGGTGGTCCCACTCACCCCCCTTCCCAGCGCCATGCTCTACCGACTGAGCCACACAGGACCCTACCCCACTCACCCCCTTCCCAGGCTCAATACTTGATAGACTCCGTCCAAAGTCACCTGCACTTTTTCTCTCTGACTCGCTCCCTCTCCAAGTCACTCACCCTCCATCTCTATCATCCATATCATCCATAATTCACCTCAACGCTCCCATACTCTGTCCTTATTGTTGTCTGCAGACACAGTGGAGAGAGAGAGAGAGAGAGAGAGAGAGAGAGAGAGAGAGAGAGAGAGAGAGAGAGAGAGAGAGAGAGAGAGGGACAGAGAGAGAGAGACAGAGAGAGAGACACACAGAGAGAGAGAGAGAGAGAGAGAGAGAGAGAGAGAGAGAGAGAGAGAGAGAGAGAGAGAGAGTGGGGGGAATTGTGGCACGGTGGTGGCAGCCTCTGGAAACAAAGGAGTTTTGATTTATAACCCCGTAGTGAGCTCATAAATCACACCTGCAGCACCGCGCCTTTAAACGCCCCGCATCCTGACAGCATTTACCTTTTATAAATGATTGGGGTTCACCTCCCATGGAGCAGGGGCTGGAGCTGTAGCTTTCTCCTTCTCTCTTCATCCTCCTCCCCCTCTTCCTCTGCTCTCCTCCTCTCCCAGTATCTCCCCAGTCACGTTTTAACGTTCACTCTCCCAGTGCATGATGGGAATCATCCAGTGGCACCCAGCTCTCTCCTCTCTCCTCTCTCCCCCGGTGTTACCGTCCGTGGGTATACAACTAAAGTGTCTTAAATGGTGGCGCGCCGCATCTGCAGCCGTTAAGGAAATGAATGTGTCAGTCTAGAGCCTATTTCTGGGTTTTCCATAACCACTTATGTGTGTGTGGTAAATGTGTAAAGGGGGGTTGCGGAGCCACGAACACACCACACACACATTATGACACAGCTGTATATCACACAGAGAGAGTAAGGGGGAGAATACACAGGCCCAGCTGCAGGAGTGTGTCCAAAGATAAAGGTGATGTCTTGAAGCTATTAGTTATCCAGCACAGCAGCAAAGGTTTGCAGATATTATACCTGCTGTCTCCACATAATAGCCCTGGGTAGGGTGCCGCACACACACACACACACACACACAGACACACACACACACACACACACACACTCACACACACACAGTTCGAGCAGCACACACCACGCCTCACTGAGTTAAAACAGATGAAAGACCTGGTAAATGAAATCCGACTCAACATTTTGAAATGCAGCACTGCAGTACTGTCTGCAGCACTAGAAGAAAAGGACAAAATGCTTCAAAAGTAAATGGAACATTCCTTTCACGGACATACTTCATCCTTTCAAATGCATGGAGTGTGCAGGTGCCTATCAATCTGAGGCCTTCACTCTTCTCTCCCTACAGTTACCATGATAAGGACAGAACCACATCCAGGTCTGTTTAAACCAGTAATACCTGCATTTATTGGTTACATGATGCTGTCCATATTTCACTACAATGCAACAGATTGGATAGAATAGGAAGTGTTATGCACGTAGAAACAAGTCAATTTTCACATTCTGGACACACACACATATGGACACGCACACGGACACACACACACACACGGACACACCTGTCCAAGAACACTGAAAGCAATAAGCTCGATGTCTGCGGCAGCTCCTCTCTGTTATTTCTGAGTCCATCTCTGACAAGCGTGTCTGACAGAATGAGATACTGACATGACTTACGATACTGACAGCCATTACTCTAAGGATGAAGGGGCTTCTACGGTACTGCCAGCAGAAAACATTCATCAACAGAAAGAAAATAAATAAGTACTGTATAACAATATGATTTTACACTGCCCGTTGATAGTAAATATTTAAGAGTAATCTATGAGATACTGCCAAAACACAAAGGATGATTTCGGCTCCCAAAGCTAAATCTCTTGTAGATTACAATTTCAAATTGTCATTTCCCAGAGATGTCATTTGACAACCAAGTCCAGGCCAGACAAGGAGGATTTACAGTATCGTTATACTCGTGTTACAAAAATCCTACCTGGATTAAAAGCAAACCAATTCAATAGCAGACCCCCCAAAAGTAGTGTATTCAACCATTTCCAGCTCGTAGTGCCTTATTAGTGTCCATGCATTGGTTGACTCATTTAGTCAGAATTCCATCCATTAAATAGCTACTCACTTGATATTAATAAAACATCTTCCAGTCATTTCAGCTCCCATTTCAACATGACAGGTGTCCCTTGCATTTGCCATTTCAGTGCCAGGATGCTGGTCTGGCCAGCCTAGTCTGGAAACACTCAGAAACAGGCTTTGTTGGGAAACAGATTTGAACAATTACAAAGAAGTTTACAGGGGCCTGTTTATTTTTTTATTTAACTAGGCAAGCAGTTAAGAACAAATTCTTATTTACAATGACGACCTACCCGATCCAATCCCAAATGAAGACCGGGCCAATTGTGCGCCGCCCTATGGGTCTCCTAAACACGGCCGGATGTTTTGCAGCCTGGATTCAAACCAGGGACTGCAGTGATGCCTCTTGCACTGAGAAGCAGTGCCTTAGACCGCTGTGCCACTCAGGAGCCCTGTTAAAAATGTATTTAACAAGGAAGGTCCCCGAAAAAGATACAGATAAAGCTTTGTGGTTTATGTACGAATTAGAATGTACACGTTTCTAATGGCAGAATTAGAACATACACATATCTAATGGCAGAATTAGAACATACACATATCTAATGGCAGAATTAGAACATACACATATCTAATGGCAGAATTAGAACATACACAAATATAATGGCAGAAATAGAACATACACATATCAAATGGCAGAATTAGAACATACACATGTCTATCGAAGGGCAGAATTATAACATACAGATATCTATTGGCAGAATTAGAACATACACATATCTAATGGCAGAATTAGAACGTACACATATCTAATGGGAGAATTAGAACGTACACATATCTAATGGCAGAATTACAACATACACATATCTAATGGCAGAATTAGAATGTACACATATCTATCTCATTGCAGAATTAGAACATACACATATCTAATGGCAGAATTAGAACATACACATATCTAATGGCAGAATTAGAACATACACATATCTAATGGCAGAATTAGAACATACACATATCTAATGGCAGAAATAGAACATACACATATCTAATGGCAGAATTAGAACATTCACATATCGAATGCCAGAATTTGAACATACACATATCTAATGGCAGAATTAGAACATACACATATCAAATGCAGAATTAGAACGTACACATATCTAATGGCAGAATTAGAACATACACATATCTAATGGCAGAATTAGAACATTCACATATCGAATGCCAGAATTTGAACATACACATATCTAATGGCAGAATTAGAACATACACATATCAAATGCAGAATTAGAACGTACACATATCTAATGGCAGAATTAGAACATACACATATCTAATGCAGAATTAGAACATACACATATCTAATGCAGAATTAGAACATAAACATATCTAATGGCAGAATTAGAACATACACATATCTATTGGCAGAATTAGAACATACACATATCTAATGGCAGAATTAGAACATACACATATCTAATGGCAGAATTAGACATACACATATCGAATGGCAGAATTAGAACATACACATATCTAATGGCAGAATTAGAACATACACATATCTAATGGCAGAATTAGAACATACACATACCTAATGGCAGAATTAGAACATACACATGTCTATCGACCGGCAGAATTATAACATACACATATCTAATGGTTGAATTAGAACATACACATATCTAATGGCAGAATTAGTACATACACATATCTAATGGCAGAATTAGAACATACACATATCTAATGGCAGAATTAGAACGTACACATATCTAATGGCAGAATTAGAACATACACATATCTAATGGCAGAATTAGAACATACACATATCTAATGGCAGAATTAGAACATACACATATCTAATGGCAGAATTAGAACGTACACATATCTACCTAATGGCAGAATTAGAACGTACACATATCTAATGGCAGAATTAGAAGATACACATGTCTATCGAAGGGCAGAATTATAACATACAGATATCTAATGGCAGAATTAGAACATACACATATCTAATGCAGAATTAGACCATACACATCTAATGGCAGAATTAGAACATACACATATCTAATGGCAGAATTAGAACATACACATCTAATGGCAGGATTAGAACATACACATCTAATGGCAGAATTAGAACATACACAAATATAATGCAGAATTAGAACATACACATATCTAAAGGCAGAAATAGAACATACACATATCTAATGCAGAATTAGAACATACACATATCTAATGGCAGAATTAGAACATACACATATCTAAAGGCAGAATTAGAACATACACATATCTAATGCAGAATTAGAACATACACACATCTAATGGCAGAATTAGAACATACACATATCTAATGGCAGAATTAGAACATACACATCTAATGGCAGGATTAGAACATGCACATATCTAAAGGCAGAATTAGAACATACACATATCTAATGCAGAATTAGAACATACACACATCTAATGGCAGAATTAGAACATACACATATCTAATGGCAGAATTAGAACATACACATCTAATGGCAGAATTAGAACATGCACATATCTAAAGGCAGAATTAGAACATACACATATCTAATGCAGAATTAGAACACACACATCTAATGGCAGAATTAGAACATGCACATATCTAATGGCAGAATTAGAACATACACATTTCTAATGGCAGAATTAGAACATACACATATCTAATGGCAGAATTAGAACGTACACATATCAAATGGCAGAATTAGAACATACACATATCGAATGGCAGAATTAGAACATACACATATCTAATGGCAGAATTAGAACGTAAACATATCTAATGGCAGAATTAGAACGTCCACATATCTAATGGCAGAATTAGAACATACACATATCTCATGGCAGAATAAGAAAATACACATATCTAATTGCAGAATTAGAACGTACACATATCTAATGGCAGAATTAGAATGTACACATATCGAATAATGGCAGAATTAGAACATACACATATCAAATGGCAGAATTATAACATACACATATCAAATGGCAGAATTAGAACATACACATATCTAATGGCAGAATTAGAACGTACACATATCTACCTAATGGCAGAATTAGAACGTACACATATCTAATGGCAGAATTAGAAGATACACATGTCTATCGAAGGGCAGAATTATAACATACAGATATCTATTGGCAGAATTAGAACATACACATATCTAATGGCAGAATTGGAACATTCACATATCGAATGCCAGAATTTGAAAATACACATATCTAATGGCAGAATTAGAACATACACATATCTAATGCAGAATTAGAACATACACATCTAATGGCAGAATTAGAACATACACATATCTAATGGCAGAATTAGAACATACACATATCTAATGCAGAATTAGAACATAAACATATCTAATGGCAGAATTAGAACATACACATATCTATTGGCAGAATTAGAACATACACATATCTAATGGCAGAATTAGAACATACACATATCTAATGGCAGAATTAGACATACACATATCGAATGGCAGAATTAGAACATACACATATCTAATGGCAGAATTAGAACATACACATATCTAATGGCAGAATTAGAACATACACATACCTAATGGCAGAATTAGAACATACACATGTCTATCGACCGGCAGAATTATAACATACACATATCTAATGGTTGAATTAGAACATACACATATCTAATGGCAGAATTAGTACATACACATATCTAATGGCAGAACTAGAACATACACATATCTAATGGCAGAATTAGAACGTACACATATCTAATGGCAGAATTAGAACATACACATATCTAATGGCAGATTTAGAACATACACATATCTAATGGCAGAATTAGAACATACACATATCTAATGGCAGAATTAGAACATACACATATCTATCGAATGGCAGAATTAGAACGTACACATATCTATCGAATGGCAGAATTAGAACGTACAAATATCTATCTAATGGCAGAATTAGAACATACACATCTAATGGCAGAATTAGAACATACACAAATATAATGCAGAATTAGAACATACACATATCTAAAGGCAGAAATAGAACATACACATATCTAATGCAGAATTAGAACATACACATATCTAATGGCAGAATTAGAACGTACACATATCTAATGGCAGAATTAGAACATACACATATCTAATGCAGAATTAGAACATACACACATCTAATGGCAGAATTAGAACATACACATATCTAATGGCAGAATTAGAACATACACATCTAATGGCAGGATTAGAACATGCACATATCTAATGGCAGAATTAGAACATACACATATCTAATGCAGAATTAGAACATACACACATCTAATGGCAGAATTAGAACATACACATATCTAATGGCAGAATTAGAACATACACATCTAATGGCAGGATTAGAACATGCACATATCTAATGGCAGAATTAGAACATACACATATCTAATGCAGAATTAGAACACACACATCTAATGGCAGAATTAGAACATGCACATATCTAATGGCAGAATTAGAACATACACATTTCTAATGGCAGAATTAGAACATACACATATCTAATGGCAGAATTAGAACGTACACATATCAAATGGCAGAATTAGAACATACACATATCTAATGGCAGAATTAGAACATACACATATCTAATGGCAGAATTAGAATAAACATATCTAATGGCAGAATTAGAACGTCCACATATCTAATGGCAGAATTAGAACATACACATATCTCATGGCAGAATAAGAAAATACACATATCTAATTGCAGAATTAGAACATATCTAATGGCAGAATTAGAATCATGTCGAATAATGGCAGAATTAGAACATACACATATCTAATGGCAGAATTATAACGTACACATATCTAATGGCAGAATTAGAACATACACATATCTAATGGCAGAATTATAACATACACATATCTAATGGCAGAATTAGAAGATACACATGTCTATCGAAGGGCAGAATTATAACATACAGATATCTATTGGCAGAATTAGAACATACACATATCTAATGGCAGAATTAGAACATTCACATATCGAATGCCAGAATTTGAAAATACACATATCTAATGGCAGAATTAGAACATACACATATCTAATGCAGAATTAGAACATACACATCTAATGGCAGAATTAGAACATGCACATATCTAATGGCAGAATTAGAACATACACATATCTAATACAGAATTAGAACATAAACATATCTAATGGCAGAATTAGAACATACACATATCTATTGGCAGAATTAGAACATACACATATCTAATGGCAGAATTAGAACATACACATATCTAATGGCAGGCAGAATTAGAACATACACATATCTATCGCAGAATTATAACATACACATATCTAATGGTTGAATTAGAACATACACATATCTAATGGCAGAATTAGTACATACACATATCTAATGGCAGAATTAGAACATACACATATCTAATGGCAGAATTAGAACGTACACATATCTAATGGCAGAATTAGAACATACACATATCTAATGGCAGATTTAGAACATACACATATCTAATGGCAGAATTAGAACATACACATATCTAATGGCAGAATTAGAACGTACACATATCTATCGAATGGCAGAATTAGAACGTACACATATCTATCGAATGGCAGAATTAGAACACACATATCTATCTAATGGCAGAATTAGAACATACACATCTAATGGCAGAATTAGAACATACACATATCTAATGCAGAATTAGACCATACACATCTAATGGCAGGATTAGAACATACACATATCTAATGGCAGAATTAGAACATACACATCTAATGGCAGAATTAGAACATACACATCTAATGGCAGGATTAGAACATACACAAATATAATGCAGAATTAGAACATACACATATCTAAAGGCAGAAATAGAACATACACATATCTAATGCAGAATTAGAACATACACATATCTAATGGCAGAATTAGAACATACACATATCTAAAGGCAGAATTAGAACATACACATATCTAATGCAGAATTAGAACATACACACATCTAATGGCAGAATTAGAACATACACATATCTAATGGCAGAATTAGAACATACACATCTAATGGCAGGATTAGAACATGCACATATCTAAAGGCAGAATTAGAACATACACATATCTAATGCAGAATTAGAACATACACACATCTAATGGCAGAATTAGAACATACACATATCTAATGGCAGAATTAGAACATACACATCTAATGGCAGGATTAGAACATGCACATATCTAAAGGCAGAATTAGAACATACACATATCTAATGCAGAATTAGAACATACACACATCTAATTGCAGAATTAGAACATACACATATCTAATGGCAGAATTAGAACATACACATATCTAATGCAGAATTAGAACACACACATCTAATGGCAGAATTAGAACATGCACATATCTAATGGCAGAATTAGAACATACACATTTCTAATGCAGAATTAGAACATACACATATCTAATGGCAGAATTAGAACATACACATATCTAATTGCAGAATTAGAACGTACACATATCGAATGGCAGAATTAGAACATACACATATCTAATGTTAGAATTAGAACGTACACATATCTAATGGCAGAATTAGAACGTCCACATATCTAATGGCAGAATTAGAACATACACATATCTCATGGCAGAATAAGAACATACACATATCTAATTGCAGAATTAGAACGTACACATATCTAATGGCAGAATTAGAATGTACACATGTCGAATAATGGCAGAATTAGAACGTACATATCAAATGGCAGAATTATAATACACATATCCAACGGCAGAATTAGAACATACACATATCTAATGGCAGAATTATAACATACACATATCTAATGGCAGAATTAGAAGATACACATGTCTATCGAATGGCAGAATTATAACATACAGATATCTATTGGCAGAATTAGAACATACACATATCTAATGGCAGAATTAGAACATACACATATCTAATGGCAGAATTAGAACATACACATATCTAATGGCAGAATTAGAACGTACACATATCTATCGAATGGCAGAATTAGAACGTACACATATCTATCGAATGGCAGAATTAGAACGTACACATATCTATCTAATGGCAGAATTAGAACATACACATCTAATGGCAGAATTAGAGCATACACATATCTAATGGCAGAATAAGAACATACACATATCTAATGGCAGAATTAGACCATACACATCTAATGGCAGGATTAGAACATACACATATCTAATGGCAGAATTAGAAGATACACATCTAATGGCAGAATTAGAAGATACACATCTAATGGCAGGATTAGAACATACACATATCTAATGGCAGAATTAGAACATACACATCTAATAGAATTAGAACATACACAAATCTAATGCAGAATTAGAACATACACATATCTAAAGGCAGAAATAGAACATACACATATCTAATGCAGAATTAGAACATACACATATCTAATGGCAGAATTAGAACATACACATTTCTAATGCAGAATTAGAACATACACATATCTAATGCAGAATTAGAACATACACATCTAATGGCAGGATTAGAACATACACATATCTAAAGGCAGAATTAGAACATACACATATCTAATGCAGAATTAGAACATACACACATCTAATGGCAGAATTAGAACATACACATATCTAATGGCAGAATTAGAACATACACATCTAATGGCAGGATTAGAACATACACATATCTAAAGGCAGAATTAGAACATACACATATCTAATGCAGAATTAGAACATACACATATCTAATGGCAGAATTAGAACGTACACATATCTAATGGCAGAATTAGAACATACACATATCTAATGCAGAATTAGAACATACACATCTAATGGCAGAATTAGAACATGCACATATCTAATGGCAGAATTAGAACATACACATATCTAATGGCAGAATTAGAACATACACATATCTAATGCAGAATTAGAACGTACACATATCAAATGGCAGAATTAGAACATACACATATCGAATGGCAGAATTAGAACATACACATATCTAATGGCAGAATTAGAACGTAAACATATCTAATGGCAGAATTAGAACGTCCACATATCTAATGGCAGAATTAGAACATACACATATCTCATGGCAGAATAAGAAAATACACATATCTAATTGCAGAATTAGAACGTACACATATCTAATGGCAGAATTAGAATGTACACATGTCGAATAATGGCAGAATTAGAACGTACACATATCAAATGGCAGAATTATAACGTACACATATCCAATGGCAGAATTAGAACATACACATATCTAATGGCAGAATTAGAACATACACATATCTAATGGCAGAATTAGAACATACACATATCTATCGAATGGCAGAATTAGAACATACACATATCTATCGAATGGCAGAATTAGAACGTACACATATCTATCTAATGGCAGAATTAGAACATACACATCTAATGGCAGAATTAGAACATACACATCTAATGGCAGAATTAGAACATACACATCTAATGGCAGGATTAGAACATACACATCTAATGGCAGAATTAGAACATACACAAATCTAATGCAGAATTAGAACATACACATCTAATGGCAGGATTAGAACATACACATATCTAAAGGCAGAATTAGAACATACACAAATCTAATGCAGAATTAGAACATACACATATCTAATGGCAGAATTAGAACATACACATTTCTAATGCAGAATTAGAACATACACATATCTAATGGCAGAATTAGAACATACACATATCTAATGGCAGAATTAGAACATACACATATCTAATGGCAGCATTAGAACGTACACATATCAAATGGCAGAATTATAACATACACACATCTAATGGCAGAATTAGAACATACACATATATAATGCAGAATTAGAACATACACATATCTAATGCAGAATTAGAACATACACATATCTAATGGCAGAATTAGAACATACACATATCTAATCGCAGAATTAGAACAAACACATATCTAATGGCAGAATTAGAACATACACATATCTAATGGCAGAATAAGAACATACACATATCTAATGCAGAATTAGAACATACACATATCTAATGGCAGAATTAGAACATACACATATCTAATGGCAGAATTAGAACATACACATATCTAATGGCAGAATTAGAACATACACATATCTAATGGCAGAATTAGAACATACACATATCTAATGGCAGAATTAGAACATACACATATCAAATGGCAGAATTAGAACATACACATACCTAATGGCAGGAATAGAACATACACATATCTAATGGCAGAATTAGAACATACACATATATAATGGCAGAATTAGAACATACACATATCTAATGCAGAATAAGAACATACACATATCTAATGGCAGAATTAGAACATACACATATCTAATTGCAGAATTAGAACATACACATATCTAATGGCAGAATTAGAACATACACATATCTAATGCAGAATTAGAACACACACATCTAATGGCAGAATTAGAACATGCACATATCTAATGGCAGAATTAGAACATACACATTTCTAATGGCAGAATTAGAACATACACATATCTAATGGCAGAATTAGAACGTACACATATCAAATGGCAGAATTAGAACATACACATATCGAATGGCAGAATTAGAACATACACATATCTAATGGCAGAATTAGAACATACACATATCTAATGGCAGAATTAGACATACACATATCGAATGCAGAATTAGATCATACACATATCTAATGGCAGAATTAGAACATACACATATCTAATGGCAGAATTAGAACATACACATATCTAATGGCAGAATTAGAACATACACATGTCTATCGAAGGGCAGAATTATAACATACACATATCTAATGGTTGAATTAGAACATACACATCTAATGGCAGAATTAGTACATACACATATCTAATGGCAGAATTAGAACATACACATATCTAATGGCAGAATTAGAACATACACATATCTAATCGCATAATTAGAACGTACACATATCTAATGGCAGAATTAGTACATACACATATCTAATGGCAGAATTAGAACATACACATATCTAATGGCAGAATTAGAACGTACACATATCTATCGAATGGCAGAATTAGAACGTACACATATCTATCGAATGGCAGAATTAGAACATATCTATCTAATGGCAGAATTAGAACATACACATCTAATGGCAGAATTAGAACATACACATATCTAATGCAGAATTAGACCATACACATCTAATGGCAGGATTAGAACATACACATATCTAATGGCAGAATTAGAAGATACACATCTAATGGCAGAATTAGAAGATACACATCTAATGGCAGGATTAGAACATACACAAATATAATGCAGAATTAGAACATACACATATCTAAAGGCAGAAATAGAACATACACATATCTAATGCAGAATTAGAACATACACATATCTAATGGCAGAATTAGAACATACACATATCTAAAGGCAGAATTAGAACATACACATATCTAATGCAGAATTAGAACATACACACATCTAATGGCAGAATTAGAACATACACATATCTAATGGCAGAATTAGAACATACACATCTAATGGCAGGATTAGAACATGCACATATCTAAAGTCAGAATTAGAACATACACATATCTAATGCAGAATTAGAACATACACACATCTAATGGCAGAATTAGAACATACACATATCTAATGGCAGAATTAGAACATACACATCTAATGGCAGGATTAGAACATGCACATATCTAAAGGCAGAATTAGAACATACACATATCTAATGCAGAATTAGAACATACACACATCTAATTGCAGAATTAGAACATACACATATCTAATGGCAGAATTAGAACATACACATATCTAATGCAGAATTAGAACACACACATCTAATGGCAGAATTAGAACATGCACATATCTAATGGCAGAATTAGAACATACACATTTCTAATGGCAGAATTAGAACATACACATATCTAATGGCAGAATTAGAACGTACACATATCAAATGGCAGAATTAGAACATACACATATCGAATGGCAGAATTAGAACATACACATATCTAATGGTAGAATTAGAACGTAAACATATCTAATGGCAGAATTAGAACGTCCACATATCTAATGGCAGAATTAGAACATACACATATCTCATGGCAGAATAAGAAAATACACATATCTAATTGCAGAATTAGAACGTACACATATCTAATGGCAGAATTAGAATGTACACATGTCGAATAATGGCAGAATTAGAACGTACACATATCAAATGGCAGAATTATAACTTACACATATCCAACGGCAGAATTAGAACATACACATATCTAATGGCAGAATTATAACATACACATATCTAATGGCAGAATTAGAAGATACACATGTCTATCGAAGGGCAGAATTATAACATCAGATATAATGGCAGAATTAGAACATACACATATCTAATGGCAGAATTAGAACATACACATATCTAATGGCAGAATTAGAACATACACATATCTAATGGCAGAATTAGAACGTACACATATCTATCGAATGGCAGAATTAGAACGTACACATATCTATCGAATGGCAGAATTAGAACGTACACATATCTATCTAATGGCAGAATTAGAACATACACATCTAATGGCAGAATTAGAACATACACATATCTAATGGCAGAATTAGAACATACACATATCTAATGCAGAATTAGACCATACACATCTAATGGCAGGATTAGAACATACACATATCTAATGGCAGAATTAGAAGATACACATATCTAATGGCAGAATTCATACACATCTAATGGCAGAATTAGAACATACACATATCTAATGGCAGAATTAGAACATACACATCTAATGGCAGAATGGCAGAATTAGAACATACACATATCTAATGGCAGAAATAGAACATACACATATCTAATGCAGAATTAGAACATACACATATCTAATGGCAGAATTAGAACATACACATTTCTAATGCAGAATTAGAACATACACATATCTAATGCAGAATTAGAACATACACATCTAATGGCAGGATTAGAACATACACATATCTAAAGGCAGAATTAGAACATACACATATCTAATGGCAGAATTAGAACATACACATTTCTAATGCAGAATTAGAACATACACATATCTAATGCAGAATTAGAACATACACATCTAATGGCAGGATTAGAACATACACATATCTAAAGGCAGAATTAGAACATACACATATCTAATGCAGAATTAGAACATACACACATCAATGGCAGAATTAGAACATACACATATCTAATGGCAGAATTAGAACATACACATATCTAATGCAGAATTAGAACATACACATCTAATGGCAGAATTAGAACATGCACATATCTAATGGCAGAATTAGAACATACACATATCTAATGGCAGAATTAGAACATACACATATCTAATGCAGAATTAGAACATACACATATCTAATGGCAGAATTAGAACATACACATATCTAATGGCAGAATTAGAACATACACATATCTAATGGCAGAATTAGAACGTAAACATATCTAATGGCAGAATTAGAACGTCCACATATCTAATGGCAGAATTAGAACATACACATATCTAATGGCAGAATAAGAACATACACATATCTAATTGCAGAATTAGAACATACACATATCTAATGGCAGAATTAGAATGTACACATGTCGAATAATGGCAGAATTAGAACATACACATATCAAATGGCAGAATTATAACGTACACATATCCAATGGCAGAATTAGAACATACACATATCTAATGGCAGAATTAGAACATACACATATCTAATGGCAGAATTAGAACATACACATATCTATCGAATGGCAGAATTAGAACGTACACATATCTATCGAATGGCAGAATTAGAACATACACATATCTAATGGCAGAATTAGAACATACACATCTAATGGCAGGATTAGAACATACACATATCTAATGGCAGGATTAGAACATACACATATCTAATGGCAGAATTAGAACATACACATCTAATGGCAGAATTAGAACATACACAAATCTAATGCAGAATTAGAACATACACATCTAATGGCAGGATTAGAACATACACATATCTAAAGGCAGAATTAGAACATACACAAATCTAATGCAGAATTAGAACATACACATATCTAATGGCAGAATTAGAACATACACATTTCTAATGCAGAATTAGAACATACACATATCTAATGGCAGAATTAGAACATACACATATCTAATGGCAGAATTAGAACATACACATATCTAATGGCAGCATTAGAACGTACACATATCAAATGGCAGAATTATAACATACACACATCTAATGGCAGAATTAGAACATACACATATATAATGCAGAATTAGAACATACACATATCTAATGCAGAATTAGAACATACACATATCTAATGGCAGAATTAGAACATACACATATCTAATGGCAGAATTAGAACATACACATATCTAATGGCAGAATAAGAACATACACATATCTAATGGCAGAATAAGAACATACACATATCTAATGCAGAATTAGAACATACACATATCTAATGGCAGAATTAGAACATACACATATCTAATGGCAGAATTAGAACATACACATATCTAATGGCAGAATTAGAACATACACATATCTAATGGCAGAATTAGAACATACACATATCTAATCGCAGAATTAGAACAAACACATATCAAATGGCAGAATTAGAACATACACATATCTAATGGCAGGAATAGAACATACACATATCTAATGGCAGAATTAGAACATACACATATATAATGGCAGAATTAGAACATACACATATCTAATGCAGAATAAGAACATACACATATCTAATGGCAGAATTAGAACATACACATATCTAATTGCAGAATTAGAACATACACATATCTAATGGCAGAATTAGAACATACACATATCTAATGCAGAATTACACATATCTAATGGCAGAATTAGAACATACACATATCTAATGGCAGAATTAGAACATACACATTTCTAATGGCAGAATTAGAACATACACATATCTAATGGCAGAATTAGAACGTACACATATCAAATGGCAGAATTAGAACATACACATATCGAATGGCAGAATTAGAACATACACATATCTAATGGCAGAATTAGAACGTAAACATATCTAATGGCAGAATTAGAATCCACATATCTAATGGCAGAATTAGAACATACACATATCTCATGGCAGAATAAGAACATACACATATCTAATTGCAGAATTAGAACGTACACATATCTAATGGCAGAATTAGAATGTACACATGTCGAATAATGGCAGAATTAGAACGTACACATATCAAATGGCAGAATTATAACTTACACATATCCAACGGCAGAATTAGAACATACACATATCTAATGGCAGAATTATAACATACACATATCTAATGGCAGAATTAGAAGATACACATGTCTATCGAATGGCAGAATTATAACATACAGATATCTATTGGCAGAATTAGAACATACACATATCTAATGGCAGAATTAGAACATACACATATCTAATGGCAGAATTAGAACATACACATATCTAATGGCAGAATTAGAACATACACATATCTAATGGCAGAATTAGAACGTACACATATCTATCGAATGGCAGAATTAGAACATACATATCTATCTAATGGCAGAATTAGAATCTAATGGCAGGATTAGAACATACACATATCTAATGGCAGAATTAGAAGATACACATCTAATGGCAGAATTAGAAGATACACATCTAATGGCAGGATTAGAACATACACATATCTAATGGCAGAATTAGAACATACACATATCTAATGCAGAATTAGACCATACACATCTAATGGCAGGATTAGAACATACACATATCTAATGGCAGAATTAGAACATACACATCTAATGGCAGAATTAGAACATACACAAATCTAATGCAGAATTAGAACATACACATCTAATGGCAGAAATAGAACATACACATATCTAATGCAGAATTAGAACATACACATATCTAATGGCAGAATTAGAACATACACATATCTAATGCAGAATTAGAACATACACAAATCTAATGCAGAATTAGAACATACACATCTAATGGCAGGATTAGAACATACACATATCTAAAGGCAGAATTAGAACATACACAAATCTAATGCAGAATTAGAACATACACATATCTAATGGCAGAATTAGAACATACACATATCTAATGGCAGAATTAGAACATGCACATATCTAATGCAGAATTAGAACATACACACATCTAAAGGCAGAATTAGAACATGCACATATCTAATGCAGAATTAGAACATACACATATCTAATGGCAGAATTAGAACATACACATATCTAATGGCAGAATTAGAACATACACATATCTAATGCAGAATTAGAACATACACATCTAATGGCAGAATTAGAACATGCACATATCTAATGGCAGAATTAGAACATACACATATCTAATGGCAGAATTAGAACATACACATATCTAATGGCAGAATTAGAACGTACACATATCAAATGGCAGAATTAGAACATACACATATCGAATGGCAGAATTAGAACATACACATATCTAATGTTAGAATTAGAACGTACACATATCTAATGGCAGAATTAGAACGTCCACATATCTAATGGCAGAATTAGAACATACACATATCTCATGGCAGAATAAGAACATACACATATCTAATTGCAGAATTAGAACGTACACATATCTAATGGCAGAATTAGAATGTACACATGTCGAATAATGGCAGAATTAGAACGTACACATATCAAATGGCAGAATTATAACTTACACATATCCAACGGCAGAATTAGAACATACACATATCTAATGGCAGAATTATAACATACACATATCTAATGGCAGAATTAGAACATACACATATCTATCGAATGGCAGAATTAGAACATACACATATCTATCGAATGGCAGAATTAGAACATACACATATCTATCTAATGGCAGAATTAGAACATACACATCTAATGGCAGGATTAGAACATACACATATCTAATGGCAGAATTAGAACATACACATCTAATGGCAGGATTAGAACATATCTAATGGCAGAATTAGAACATACACAAATCTAATGCAGAATTAGAACATACACATCTAATGGCAGGATTAGAACATACACATATCTAAAGGCAGAATTAGAACATACACAAATCTAATGCAGAATTAGAACATACACATATCTAATGGCAGAATTAGAACATACACATTTCTAATGGCAGAATTAGAACATACACATATCTAATGGCAGAATTAGAACATACACATATCTAATGGCAGAATTAGAACATACACATATCTAATGGCAGCATTAGAACGTACACATATCAAATGGCAGAATTATAACATACACACATCTAATGGCAGAATTAGAACATATAACAGAATTAGAACATACACATATCTAATGCAGAATTAGAACATACACATATCTAATGGCAGAATTAGAACATACACATATCTAATGGCAGAATTAGAACAAACACATATCAAATGGCAGAATTAGAACATACACATATCTAATGGCAAAATTAGAACATACACATATCTAATGCAGAATTAGAACATACACATATCTAATGGCAGAATTAGAACATACACATATCTAATGGCAGAATTAGAACATACACATATCTAATGGCAGAATTAGAACATACACATATCTAATGGCAGAATTAGAACATACACATATCTAATCGCAGAATTAGAACAAACACATATCAAATGGCAGAATTAGAACATACACATATCTAATGGCAGAATAGAACATACACATATCTAATGGCAGAATTAGAACATACACATATATAATGGCAGAATTAGAACATACACATATCTAATGCAGAATAAGAACATACACATATCTAATGGCAGAATTAGAACATACACATATCTAATGGCAGAATTAGAACATACACATAGCTAATGGCAGAATTAGAACATACACATATCTAATGGCAGAATTAGAACATACACATATCTAATGGCAGAATTAGAACATACACATATCTAATGGCAGAATTAGAACATACACATATCTAATGGCAGAATTAGAACATACACATATCTAATGGCAGAATTAGAACGTACACATATCTAATGGCAGAATTAGAACATACACATATCTAATGGCAGAATTAGAACATACACATATCTAATGGCAGAATTAGAACATACACATATCTAATGGCAGAATTAGAACATACACATCTAATGGCAGAATTAGAACATACACATATCTAATGGCAGAATTATAACTTACACATATCTAATGGCAGAATTAGAACATACACATATCTAATGGCAGAATTATAACATACACATATCTAATGGCAGAATTAGAAGATACACATATCTAATGGCAGAATTAGAACATACACATATCTAATGGCAGAATTAGAACATACACATATCTAATGGCAGAATTAGAACATACACATATCTAATGGCAGAATTAGTAACATACACATATCTAATGGCAGAATTAGAACGTACACATATCTAATGGCAGAATTAGAACATACACATATCTAATGGCAGAATTAGAAACATATCTAATGGCAAATTAGAATACACATATAATGGCAGAATTAGAACATACACATATCTAATGGCAGAATTAGAACATACACATATCTAATGGCAGAATTAGAACATACACATATCTTATGCAGAATTAGATCATACACATATCTAATGGCAGAATTAGAACATACACATATCTAATGGCAGAATTAGAACATACACATATCTAATGGCAGAATTAGAACATACACATATCTAATGGCAGAATTAGTACATACACATATCTAATGGCAGAATTAGAACATACACATATCTAATGGCAGAATTAGAACATACACATATCTAATCGCATAATTAGAACGTACACATATCTAATGGCAGAATTAGAATGTACACATATCTAATGGCAGGATTACAACGTACACATATCTAATGGCAGAATTAGAACATACACATAGCTAATGGCAGAATTAGAACATACACATATCTAATGGCAGAATTAGAACATACACATATCTAATGGCAGAATTAGAACATACACATATCTAATGGCAGAATTAGAACATACACATATCTAATGGCAGAATTAGAACATACACATATCTAATGGCAGAATTAGAACATACACATAGCTAATGGCAGAATTAGAACATACACATATCTAATGGCAGAATTAGAACATACACATATCTAATGGCAGAATTAGTACATACACATATCTAATGGCAGAATTAGAACGTACACATATCTAATGGCAGAATTAGAACATACACATATCTAATGGCAGAATTAGAACATACACATATCTAACATATCTAATGGCAGAATTAGAACATACACATATCTAATGGCAGAATTAGAACATACACATATCTAATGGCAGAATTAGAACATACACATATCTAATGGCAGAATTAGAAGGTACACATATCTAATGGCAGAATTAGAACATACACATATCTAATGGCAGAATTAGAACATACAAATATCTAATGGCAGAATTAGAACATACACATATCTAATGGCAGAATTAGAACATACACATATCTAATGGCAGAATTAGAACATACACATATCTAATGGCAGAATTAGAACATACACATATCTAATGGCAGAATTAGAACATACACATATCTAATGGCAGAATTAGAACATACACATATCTAATGGCAGAATTAGAACATACACATATCTAATGGCAGAATTAGAACATACACATATCTAATGCAGAATTAGAACATACACATATCTAATGGCAGAATTAGAACATACACATATCTAATGGCAGAATTAGAACATACACATATCTAATGGCAGAATTAGAACATACACATATCTAATGGCAGAATTAGAACATACACATATCTAATGGCAGAATTAGAACATACACATATCTAATGGCAGAATTAGAACATACACATATCTAATGGCAGAATTAGAACATACACATATCTAATGGCAGAATTAGAACATACACATATCTAATGGCAGAATTAGAACACATATCTAATGGCAGAATTAGAACATACACATATCTAATGGCAGAATTAGAACATACACATATCTAATGGCAGAATTAGAACATACACATATCTAATGGCAGAATTAGAACATACACATATCTAATGGCAGAATTAGAACATACACATATCTAATGGCAGAATTAGAACATACACATATCTAATGGCAGAATTAGAACATACACATATCTAATGGCAGAATGGCAGAATTAGAACATACACATATCTAATGGCAGAATTAGAACATACACATATCTAATGGCAGAATTAGAACATACACATATCTAATGGCAGAATTAGAACATACACATATCTAATGGCAGAATTAGAACATACACATATCTAATGGCAGAATTAGAACATACACATATCTAATGGCAGAATTAGAACATACACATCTAATGGCAGAATTAGAACATACACATATCTAATGGCAGAATTAGAACATACACATATCTAATGGCAGAATTAGAACATACACATATCTAATGGCAGAATTAGAACATACACATATCTAATGGCAGAATTAGTACATACACATATCTAATGGCAGAATTAGAACGTACACATATCTAATGGCAGAATTAGAACATACACATATCTAATGGCAGAATTAGAACATACACATGTCTATCGAAGGGCAGAATTAGAACATACACATATCTAATGGCAGAATTAGAACATACACATATCTAATGGCAGAATTAGTAGATACACATATCTAATGGCAGAATTAGAACATACACATATCTAATGGCAGAATTAGAAGGTACACATATCTAATGGCAGAATTAGTAGATACACATATCTAATGGCAGAATTAGAACATACACATATCTAATGGCAGAATTAGAAGGTACACATATCTAATGGCAGAATTAGAACATACACATATCTAATGGCAGAATTAGAACATACACATATCTAATGGCAGAATTGAACGTACACATATCTAATGGCAGAATTAGAACATACACATATCTAATGGCAGAATTAGAACAGACACATATCTAATGGAAGAATTAGAACATACACATGTCTATCGAATGGCAGAATTAGAACATACAAATGTCTATCGAATGGCAGAATTAGAACGTACACATATCTAATGGCAAAATTAGAACATACACATATCTAATGCAGAATTAGAACATACACATATCTAATGGCAGAATTAGAACATACACATATCTAATGCAGAATTAGAACGTACCAATATCTAATGAAGAATTAGAACATACACATTTCGAATGCAGAATTAGAACATACACATATCTATTGGCAGAATTAGAACATACACATTTCTAATGCAGAATTAGAACATACACATATCTAATGGCAGAATTAGAACGTACACATATCAAATGGCAGAATTATAACATACACATATCTAATGGCAGAATTAGAACATACACATATATAATGCAGAATTAGAACATACACATATCTAATGCAGAATTAGAACATACACATATCTAATTGCAGAATAAGAACATACACATATCTAATGGCAGAATTAGAACATACACATATCTAATGGCAGAATTAGAACATACACATATCTAATGGCAGAATTAGAACATACACATATCTAATGGCAGAATTAGAACATACACATATCTAATGGCAGAATTAGTACATACACATATCTAATGGCAGAATTAGAACATACACATATCTAATGGCAGAATTAGAACGTACACATATCTAATGGCAGGATTAGAACGTACACATATCGAATGGCAGAATTAGAACGTACACATATCTAATGGCAGAATTAGAACGTACACATATCTAATGGCAGAATTAGAACATACACATATCTAATGCAGAATTAGATCATACACATTTCTAATGGCAGAATTAGAACGTACACATATCTAATGGCAGAATTAGAATGTACACATATCTAATGGCAGAATTAGAACGTACACATATCTAATGGCAGGATTAGAAGGTACACATATCTAATGCAGAATTAGATCATACACATATCTAATGGCAGAATTAGAACATACACATATCTAATGGCAGAATTAGAACATACACATATCTAATGCAGAATTAGATCATACACATATCTAATGGCAGAATTAGAACATACACATATCTATTGGCAGAATTAGAACATACACATATCTAATGGCAGAATTAGAACATACACATATCTAATGGCAGAATTAGAACATACACATATCTAATGGCAGAATTAGAACATACACATGTCTATCTAATGGCAGAATTAGAACATACACATATCTAATGGCAGAATTAGAACATACACATATCTAATGGCAGAATTAGTAGATACACATATCTAATGGCAGAATTAGAACATACACATATCTAATGGCAGAATTAGAACATACACATATCTAATGGCAGAATTTACATAACATATCTAATGGCAGAATTAGAACATACACATATCTAATGGCAGAATTAGAACATACACATATCTAATGGCAGAATTAGAACATACACATATCTAATGGCAGAATTGAACGTACACATATCTAATGGCAGAATTAGAACATACACATATCTAATGGCAGAATTAGAACATACACATATCTAATGGCAGAATTAGAACAGACACATATCTAATGGAAGAATTAGAACATACACATATCTAATGGCAGAATTAGAACATACACATATCTAATGGCAGAATTAGAACATACACATATCTAATGGCAAAATTAGAACATACACATATCTAATGCAGAATTAGAACATACACATATCTAATGGCAGAATTAGAACATACACATATCTAATGGCAGAATTAGAACGTACCAATATCTAATGAAGAATTAGAACATACACATTTCTAATGCAGAATTAGAACATACACATATCTAATGGCAGAATTAGAACATACACATTTCTAATGCAGAATTAGAACCTACACATATCTAATGGCAGAATTAGAACGTACACATATCAAATGGCAGAATTAGAACATACACATATCTAATGGCAGAATTAGAACATACACATATATAATGCAGAATTAGAACATACACATATCTAATGCAGAATTAGAACATACACATATCTAATGGCAGAATTAGAACATACACATATCTAATGGCAGAATTAGAACATACACATATCTAATGGCAGAATTAGAACATACACATATCTAATCGCAGAATTAGAACATACACATATCTAATGGCAGAATTAGAACATACACATATCTAATGGCAGAATTAGAACATACACATATCTAATGGCAGAATTAGAACATACACATAGCTAATGGCAGAATTAGAACATACACATATCTAATGGCAGAATTAGAACATACACATATCTAATGGCAGAATTAGTACATACACATTTCTAATGGCAGAATTAGAACGTACACATATCTAATGGCAGAATTAGAACATACACATATCTAATGGCAGAATTAGAACATACACATATCTAATGGCAGAATTAGAACGTACACATATCTAATGGCAGAATTAGAACATACACATATCTAATGGCAGAATTAGAACGTACACATATCTAATGGCAGGATTAGAACGTACACATATCGAATGGCAGAATTAGAACATACACATATCTAATGGCAGAATTAGAACGTACACATATCTAATGGCAGAATTAGAACATACACATATCTAATGCAGAATTAGATCATACACATATCTAATGGCAGAATTAGAACATACACATATCTAATGGCAGAATTAGAACATACACATATCTAATGGCAGAATTAGAACATACACACATCTAATGGCAGAATTAGAACATACACATATCGAAGGGCAGAATTAGAACATACACATATCTAATGTCAGAATTAGAACATACACATATCTAATGGCAGAATTAGTAGATACACATATCTAATTGCAGAATTAGAACATACACATATCTAATGGCAGAATTAGAACGTACACATATCTAATCGCAGAATTAGAACATACACATATCTAATGGCAGAATTAGAACATACACATATCTAATGGCAGAATTGAATATACACATATCTAATGGCAGAATTAGAACATACACATATCTAATGGCAGAATTAGAACATACACATATCTAATGGCAGAATTGAATATACACATATCTAATGGCAGAATTAGAACATACACATATCTAATGGCAGAATTAGAACATACACATATCTAATGGCAGAATTAGAACATACACATATCTAATGGCAGAATTAGAACATACAGATATCTAATGGCAGAATTAGAACATACACATATCTAATGGCAGAATTAGAACATACACATATCTAATGGCAGAATTAGAACATACACATATCTAATGGCAGAATTAGAACATACACATATCTAATGGCAGAATTAGAACATACACATATCTAATGGCAGAATTAGAACATACACATATCTAATGGCAGAATTAGAACATACACATATCTAATGGCAGAATTAGAACATACACATATCTAATGGCAGAATTAGAACATACACATATCTAATGGCAGAATTAGAACATACACATATCTAATGGCAGAATTAGAACATACACATATCTAATGGCAGAATTAGAACATACACATATCTAATGGCAGAATTAGAACATACACATATCTAATGGCAGAATTAGAACATACACATATCTAATGGCAGAATTAGAACATACAATATCTAATGGCAGAATTAGAACATACACATATCTAATGGCAGAATTAGAACATACACATATCTAATGGCAGAATTAGAACATACACATATCTAATGGCAGAATTAGAACATACACATATCTAATGGCAGAATTAGAACATACAGATATCTATTGGCAGAATTAGAACATACACATATCTAATGGCAGAATTAGAACATACACACATCTAATGGCAGAATTAGAACATACACATACCTATTGGCAGAATTAGAATGTACACATATCTAATGGCAGAATAAGAACATACACATATCTAATGGCAGAATTAGAACATACACATATCTAATGGCAGAATTAGAACATACACATATCAAATGGCAGAATTAGAACATATACATTCGTAATGGCAGATTTAGAACATACACATATCTAATGGCAGAATTAGAACATACACATATCTAATGGCAGAATTAGAACATACACATATCTAATGGCAGAATTAGAACATACACATATCTAATGGCAGAATTAGAACATACACATATCTAATGGCAGAATTAGAACATACACATATCTAATGGCAGAATTAGAACATACACATATCTAATGGCAGAATTAGAACATACACATATCTAATGCAGAATTAGAACATACACATATCTAATGGCAGAATTAGAACATACACATATCTAATGGCAGAATTAGAACATACACATATCTAATGGCAGAATTAGAACATACACATATCTAATGGCAGAATTAGAATACACATAGAATGGCAGAATTAGAACATACACATATCTAATGGCAGAATTAGAACATACACATATCTAATGGCAGAATTAGAACATACACATATCTAATGGCAGAATTAGAACATACACATATCTAATGGCAGAATTAGAACATACACATATCTAATGGCAGAATTAGAACATACACATATCTAATGGCAGAATTAGAACATACACATATCTAATGGCAGAATTAGAACATACACATATCTAATGGCAGAATTAGAACATACACATATCTAATGGCAGAATTAGAACATACACATATCTAATGGCAGAATTAGTACATACACATATCTAATGGCAGAATTAGAACATACACATATCTAATGGCAGAATTAGAACATACACATATCTAATGGCAGAATTAGAACATACACATATCTAATGGCAGAATTAGAACATACACATATCTAATGGCAGAATTAGAACATACACATATCTAATGGCAGAATTAGAACATACACATATCTAATGGCAGAATTAGAACATACACATATCTAATGGCAGAATTAGAACATACACATATCTAATGGCAGAATTAGAACATACACATATCTAATGGCAGAATTAGAACATACACATATCTAATGGCAGAATTAGAACATACACATATCTAATGGCAGAATTAGAACATACACATATCTAATGGCAGAATTAGAACATACACATATCTAATGGCAGAATTAGAACATACACATATCTAATGGCAGAATTAGAACATACACATATCTAATGGCAGAATTAGAACATACACATATCTAATGGCAGAATTAGAACATACACATATCTAATGGCAGAATTAGAACATACACATATCTAATGGCAGAATTAGAACATACACATATCTAATGGCAGAATTAGAACATACACATATCTAATGGCAGAATTAGAACATACACATATCTAATGGCAGAATTAGAACATACACATATCTAATGGCAGAATAGAACATACACATATCTAAGAAATTAGAACATACACATATCTAATGGCAGAATTAGAACATACACATATCTAATGGCAGAATTAGAACATACACATATCTAATGGCAGAATTAGAACATACACATATCTAATGGCAGAATTAGAACATACACATATCTAATGGCAGAACATACACAATTAAGCAGAATTAGAACATACACATATCTAATGGCAGAATTAGAACATACACATATCTAATGGCAGAATTAGAATGTACACATATCTAATGGCAGAATTAGAACATACACATATCTAATGGCAGAATTAGAACATACACATATCTAATGGCAGAATTAGAACATACACATATCTAATGGCAGAATTAGAACATACACATATCTAATGGCAGAATTAGAACGTACACATATCTAATGGCAGAATTAGAATGTACACATATCTAATGGCAGAATTAGAACATACATATATCTAATGGCAGAATTAGAACATACACATATCTAATGGCAGAATTAGAACATACACATATCTAATGGCAGAATTAGAACATACACATATCTAATGCAGAATTAGAACGTACACATATCTAATGGCAGAATTAGAACATACACATATCTAATGCAGAATTAGAACATACACATCTAATGGCAGAATTAGAACATACACATCTAATGGCAGAATTAGAACATACACATATCTAATGGCAGAATTAGAACATACACATATCTAATGGCAGAATTAGAACATACACATATCTAATGGCAGAATTAGAACATACACATATCTAATGGCAGAATTAGAACATACACATATCTAATGGCAGAATTAGAACATACACATATCATAATGGCAGAATTAGAACATACACATATCTAATGGCAGAATTAGAACATACACATATCTAATGGCAGAATTAGAACATACACATATCTAATGGCAGAATTAGAACATACACATATCTAATGGCAGAATTAGAACATACACATATCTAATGGCAGAATTAGAACATACACATATCTAATGGCAGAATTAGAACATACACATATCTAATGGCAGAATTAGAACATACACATATCTAATGGCAGAATTAGAACATACACATATCTAATGGCAGAATTAGAACATACACATATCTAATGGCAGAATTAGTACATACACATATCTAATGGCAGAATTAGAACATACACATATCTAATGGCAGAATTAGAACATACACATATCTAATGGCAGAATTAGAACGTACACATATCTAATGGCAGAATTAGAACATACACATATCTAATGGCAGAATTAGAACATACACATATCTAATGGTCAGAATTGAACGTACACATATCTAATGGCATTATCTAATGGCAGAATTAGAACATACACATATCTAATGGCAGAATCTAAGCAGAATTAGAACATACACATATCTAATGGCAGAATTAGAACATACAAATGTCTATCGAATGGCAGAATTAGAACGTACACATATCTAATGGCAAAATTAGAACATACACATATCTAATGCAGAATTAGAACATACACATATCTAATGGCAGAATTAGAACATACACATATCTAATGCAGAATTAGAACATACACATATCTAATGCAGAATTAGAACGTACCAATATCTAATGAAGAATTAGAACATACACATATCTAATGGCAGAATTAGAACATACACGTATCTAATGGCAGAATTAGAACATACACATATCTAATGGCAGAATTAGAACATACACATATCTAATGGCAGAATTAGAACATACACATATCTAATGCAGAATTAGAACATACACATATCTAATGGCAGAATTAGAACATACACATATCTAATTTGCAGTCCATAAAGATGGGTAAAGTATGTCTCCTTTGTTACAAGTCATAGCATGTCAAGTCATAGCAGTTAGCAATAAATCAAACTTTTTGAAAGGCCCTGTTCGAAAACAATGACCTTGTCTGGCCACATATCTGGTATTACATTTGACCTAACAGTCTTTCACCCTGACTTTTAGCTTGGAGGCCTCAGCCATCATTAACCTAACACAGAGATGGTCAGTCAGCCACAAAAATGCCATGGAGGTGACCCAATCTGATCCAGAATAACATGACCCTCCTCCCTAGGAGACCACCATTCAAGGTCCATGATTGGTGGATTCGAGTCTAGATGACAAACTAGTGATGTCATTCAAAATAAATGAATAGTACATTGACAACATAACGTTGACTTATGCAGGTTCACAGTGACTCGTGCTCCATGTCATAATTATGTTCTAAACTACATCACATTCATTTTTACCTCAATCTCCAGTCCAGAACATATGTTTCCGAGAGCCTGTTAAACTACCCTCAGACAAAAATATACTAAGGCTAGCAGGCTAGTGCTTGGCTCCTATTAGCATTGCCCTCTGTATCACTCCTATATGGGGTCTATCCTAGCATGTTGGCGACCTGACCTCCATGTTGAAAACTACACCCTGATGCATGCGTTGACTTCCTGCCCTCATTCCTCCGTGTGAGGTAAGAGCATGAGAGTGTGAGTAAGACCGTGGTGGAATGTATGGTTCACATTAGGAGGCTGTAGAGACCGGTGGACTCTCTCTACAGTTCGGTTGCCCTAGGTTAATTGGCTCTGTTGTTGCCCTAGGCTACGCTTGCTCTGTGAGTTTTTCAAACCCCCAACTGCTCAGGCATATAATGCACTCAGATGGTATTAATTAACTATTCGTCGGAATCCAGTCATTAATTATGTGTTTACCTCATGGTTTCAGATTCAGATTTGATCAAATGGTACACACCTTGGAATGACAGCATTGCATAAGGGTTTGGCTATTTGAGCTATGCGAATGTGGGAGTCCTTCAAATGAATGTCAATCTTTCCCCAGCATGGTACAGAGTGGTTTACAGAAATCTCTTTGGTGTGCAGACCAAAGAAAAATATTTACTGCCATTTTATGAGATTCTAATAAAAGGAGGGTTCAATTCTGTCAGGTTGCAGGTACATCCTCGTAAAACAGTCAAACATAACAGGAAATGATCAACATGTTTGAAAGGAGGACAATAAATCTTAAAAAGGAGGTCCTTAAATGGAAACAGTTTAAGTTGATGGACAGTACTAGAGGTCTAGGGACTAATTTAATGAGCCGAACCACCTTGAGATGTGCACTAAAAACACAGCAAGTTGAACCACCAATTCCAGGGAAAACGTTGGTGTGATTAGGTAGGAATGTATTTTCTGGCGAGGAGGGTGAATGTGATTATTTGGTGCAGTACCGTACCGCCTTGGAAAAGATCCCTCCATTATTAGGGAGGCATATTGGGACAGAGTAACAGTTATGTGTACTGCAGTATGTCAGGTCATGTCAACCTAAAGATTGAGGTCAGATGAGTTGTCACAGCTTCAGGGGGCCATTATACGAATGCAGAAACACTAATATCATAATAGTGGTCCACGAACAGTGTTTTCAATCCACTCCTCTACTCTCCTCTCATCTCCTCTCCTCTCCTCTCCTCTCCTCTCTTCTGCGCCCCCTCTCCTCTCCTCTGCGCCACCTCTCCTCTCCTCTACTCTGCCCAACCTTTCCTCTCCTCTCTTCTCCTGTCCTGTCCACTCCTCTGCGCCACCTCTCCTCTCCTCTGTGCCACCACTCCTCCCCTCTCCTCTCCTCTCCTCTCTGCTCTTCTCTTCTCTTCTCCCCTCCTCTCCTCTCTTCTCTTCTCTTCTCTTATCTTCTCTTCTCCTCTCCTTTCTTCTCTTCTCTTCTCTTCTCTTCCCCTCTCCTGTACTTTCCTCTCCTCTCCTCTCCTCTCCTCTCCTCTGCGCAACCTTTACTCTCCTCTCCTCTCTTCTCCTCTCCTGTCCTCTCCTCCGCGCCACCTCTCCTCTCTTCTCATCTCCTCTCCTCTCCTCTTCTCTTCTCTTCTCCTCTCATCTCATCTCTTCTCCTCTCCTCTCCTCTCCTCTCTTCTTCTCCTCTCCTCTCCTCTCCTCTCTTCTCTTCTCTTCTCTTCTCTTCTCCTCTCCTCTCCTCTCCTCCCTCTCCTCTCCTCTCTCCTCTCCTCTCCTCTCCTCTCCTCTCCTCTCCTCTCTTCTCTTCTCCTCTCCTCTCCTCTCCTCTCCTCTGCGCCACCTCTCCTCTTCTCTCCTCTGCACCGTCTCTCCTCTCCTCTGTGCCACCTCTCCTCTCTTCTCTTCTCTATTCCTCTCCTCTCCTCTCCTCTCCTCTCCTCTACTCTACTCTACTCTACTCTCCTCTCTTCTCCTCTCCTCTCCTCTCCTCTCCTCTCCTCTCTTCTCTTCTCTTCTCCTCTCCTCTCCTCTCCTCTCCTCTGCGCCGTCTCTACTCTCCTCTGTGCCACCTCTCCTCTCTTCTCTTCTCTTCTCTTCTCCTCTCGTCTCCTCTCCTCTCCTCTGCGCCACCTCTCCTCTCCTCTCCTCTACTCTGCCCAACCTTTCCTCTCCTCTCTTCTCCTGTCCTGTCCACTCCTCTGCGCCACCTCTCCTCTCCTCTGTGCCACCACTCCTCCCCTCTCCTCTCCTCTCCTCTCCTCTCTGCTCTTCTCTTCTCCCCTCCTCTCCTCTCTTCTCTTCTCTTCTCTTATCTTCTCTTCTCCTCTCCTTTCTTCTCTTCTCTTCTCTTCTCTTCTCTTCTCTTCTCTTCCCCTCTCCTGTACTTTCCTCTCCTCTCCTCTCCTCTCCTCTGCGCAACCTTTACTCTCCTCTCCTCTCTTCTCCTCTCCTGTCCTCTCCTCCGCGCCACCTCTCCTCTCTTCTCATCTCCTCTCTCCTCTCCTCTTCTCTTCTCTTCTCCTCTCATCTCATCTCTTCTCCCTCTCCCTCTCCTCTCCTCTCTTCTTCTCTCTCTCTCCTCTCCTCTCCTCTCTTCTCTTCTCTTCTCTTCTCTTCTCCTCTCCTCTCCTCTCCTCTCCTCTTCTCCTCTCCTCTCCTCTCTTCTCTTCTCCTCTCCTCTCCTCTCCTCTCCTCTGCGCCACCTCTCCTCTTCTCTCCTCTGCACCGTCTCTCCTCTCCTCTGTGCCACCTCTCCTCTCTTCTCTTCTCTTTTCCTCTCCTCTCCTCTCCTCTCCTCTCCTCTACTCTACTCTACTCTACTCTCCTCTCTTCTCCTCTCCTCTCCTCTCCTCTCTTCTCTTCTCTTCTCTTCTCCTCTCCTCTCCTCTCCTCTCCTCTCCTCTGCGCCGTCTCTACTCTCCTCTGTGCCACCTCTCCTCTCTTCTCTTCTCTTCTCTTCTCTTCTCTTCTCCTCTCCTCTCCTCTCCTCTCCTCTCCTCTGCGCCACCTCTCCTCTCCTCTACTCTGCCCAACCTTTCCTCTCCTCTCTTCTCCTGTCCTGTCCACTCCTCTGCGCCACCTCTCCTCTCCTCTGTGCCACCACTCCTCCCCTCTCCTCTCCTCTCCTCTCCTCTCCTCTCCTCTCTGCTCTTCTCTTCTCCCCTCCTCTCCTCTCTTCTCTTCTCTTCTCTTCTCTTATCTTCTCTTCTCCTCTCCTTTCTTCTCTTCTCTTCTCTTCTCTTCTCTTCCCCTCTCCTGTACTTTCCTCTCCTCTCCTCTCCTCTCCTCTCCTCTGCGCAACCTTTACTCTCCTCTCCTCTCTTCTCCTCTCCTGTCCTCTCCTCCGCGCCACCTCTCCTCTCTTCTCATCTCCTCTCCTCTCCTCTTCTCTTCTCTTCTCCTCTCATCTCATCTCATCTCTTCTCCTCTCCTCTCCTCTCTTCTTCTCCTCTCCTCTCCTCTCCTCTCTTCTCTTCTCTTCTCTTCTCTTCTCCTCTCCTCTCCTCTCCTCTCCTCTCCTCTCCTCTCCTCTTCTCCTCTCCTCTCCTCTCCTCTCTTCTTCTCCTCTCCTCTCCTCTCCTCTCTTCTCTTCTCTTCTCTTCTCTTCTCCTCTGCACCGTCTCTCCTCTCCTCTGTGCCACCTCTCCTCTCTTCTCTTCTCTTTTCCTCTCCTCTCCTCTCCTCTCCCTCTACTCTACTCTACTCTACTCTCCTCTCCTCTCTTCTCCTCTCCTCTCCTCTCTTCTCTTCTCTTCTCCTCTCCTCTCCTCTCCTCTGCGCCGTCTCTACTCTCCTCTGTGCCACCTCTCCTCTCTTCTCTTCTCTTCTCCTCTCCTCTCCTCTCCTCTCCTCTCTTCTCTTCTCTTCTCTTCTCCTCTCCTCTCCTCTCCTCTTCTCCTCTCCTTTCCTCTCCTCTCTTCTCTTCTCTTCTCTTCTCCTCTCCTCTCCTCTCCTCTCCTCTCCTCTTCTCCTCTCCTCTCCTCCCCTCCTCTCCTCTCTTCTCTTCTCCACTCCTCTCCTCTCCCCTGCGCCACCTCTCCTCTTCTCTCCTCTGCGCCGTCTCCACTCTCCTCTGTGCCACCTCTCCTCTCTTCTCTTCTCTTCTCTTCTCCTCTCCTCTCCTCTCCTCTCTTCTCCTCTCCTCTCCTCTCCTCTCTTCTCTTCTCTTCTCTTCTCCTCTCCTCTCCTCTCCTCTTCTCCTCTCCTTTCCTCTCCTCTCCTCTCCTCTCCTCTCTTCTCTTCTCCTCTCTTCTCCTCTCTTCTCTTCTCCTCTCTTCTCTTCTCTTCTCTTCTCCACTCCTCTCCTCTCCTCTCATCTCCTCTCCTCTGAGCCACCTCTCCTCTACTCTCCTCTCTTCTACTCTCTTCTCTTCTCATCTCCTCTGTTCTCTTCTCCTCTCCTCTCCTCTCTTCTCTTCTCTTCTCTTCTCTTTTCCTCTCCTTTCCTTTCCTTTCATCTCCTCTCCTCTCCTCTGCGCCTCCTCTCTTCTCTTCTCCTCTCCTCTGCGCCACCTCTCCTCTCCTCTGTGCAACCTCTCCTCTCCTCTCCTCTGCACCACCTCTCCTCTCCTCTCTTCTATTCTCTTCTCTTCCCCTCTCATCTCCTTTCCTCTCCTCTCCTCTACCTCTTCTCTTCTCCTCTCCTCTCCTCTGCGCCTCCTCTCTTCTCCTCTCTTCTCCTCTCCTCACCTCTCCTCTCCTCTCTTCTCTTCTCTTATCTTCTCCTCTCCTCTCCTCTCTTCTCTTCTCTTCTCTTCTCTTTTCTCTCCCCTCCCATCCCCTCCTCTCCTCTCCTCTCCTCTCTTCTCTTCTCCTCTCCTCTCCTCTCCTCTCTTCTCTTCTCCTCTCCTTTCCTTTCCTTTCCTCTCCTCTCCTCTGCGCCTCCTCTCCTCTCCACTCTTCTCTTCTCCTCCCTCTCCTCTGTGCCACCTCTCCTCTCTTCTCTTCTCTTCTCCTCTCCTCTCCTCTCTCCTCTCTTCTCTTCTCTTCTCTTCTCCTCTTTTCTCCTCTCCTCTCCTCTACTCTGCGTCACCTCTCCCCTCTTCTCTTCTCCTCTCCTCTCCTCTCCTCTTCTCTTCTCTTCTCCTCTCCTCTCCTCTCCTCTCCTCTCTTCTCTTCTCTTCTCTTCTCTTCTCCTCTCCTCTCCTCTCCTCTCCTCTCTTCTCTTCTCTTCTCTTCTCTTCTCCTCTCCTCTCCTCTCCTCTCCTCTCTTATCTTCTCTTCTCTTCTCTTTTCCTCTCCTCTCCTCTCCTCTCTTCTCTTCTCTTCTCTTCTCCTCTCCTCTCCTCCCCTCTCTTCTCTTCTATTCTCCCCTCCTCTCCTCTCCTCTCCTCTCCTTTGTGCCTCCTTTCTTCTCCTCTCTTCTCCTCTCCTCTGCGCCTCCTCTCCTCTCTTCTCTTCTCTACTCTCCTCTCCTCTCCTCTCCTCTCCTCTCCTCTCCTCTCTTCTCTTCTCCTCTCTTCTCTTCTCCTCTCCTCTCCTCTCCTCTCTTCTCTTCTCTTCTCTTCTCCCCTCCTCTTACCTTTGCTTTCCTTTCCTTTCCTTCCTTTCATTTCCTCTCCTCTCCTCTGCACCACCTCTCCTCTCCTCTGCGCCACCTCTCCTTCCTCTCCTCTCCTCTCCTCTTCTCTTCTCTTCTCTTCTCTTCTCCTCTCCTCTCCACTCCTCTCCTCTCCTCTCCTCTCTTCTCTTCTCTTCTCTTCTCCTCTCCTCTCCTCTCCTCTCCTCTCCTCTCTTCTCTTCTCTTCTCTTCTCTTCTCTTCTCCTCTCCTCTCCTCTCCTCTCCTCTCCTCTCTTCTCTTCTCTTCTCTTCTCCTCTCCTCTCCTCTCCTCTCCTCTCCTCCTCTCCTCTCCTATCCTCTCTTCTCTTCTCTTCTCTTCTCTTCTCCTCTCCTCTCCTCTCCTCTCTCTCTTCTCTTCTCTTCTCTTCTCTTCTCCTCTCCTCTCTTCTCTTCTCTTCTCCCCTCCTCTCCTCTCCTCTCCTCTCCTTTGTGCCTCCTCTCTTCTCCTCTCCTCTCCTCTCCTCTGCGCCTCCTCTCCTCTCTTCTCTGCTCTCCTCTCCTCTCCTCTCCTCTCTTCTCTTCTCTTCTCCTCTCTTCTCTTCTCCTCTCCTCTCCTCTCCTCTCCTCTCTTCTCTTCTCTTCTCTTCTCCCCTCCTCTCCTCTCCTCTCCTTTCCTTTGCTTTCCTTTCCTTTCCTTTCCTTCCTTTCATTTCCTCTCCTCTCCTCTGCACCACCTCTCCTCTCCTCTGCGCCACCTCTCCTCTCCTGTCCTCTCCTCTCTTCCTCTTCTCTTCTCTTCTCCTCTCCTCTCCTTTGTGCCTCCTCTCTTCTCCTCTCTTCTCCTCTCCTCTGCGCCTCCTCTCCTCTCTTCTCTTCTCTCCTCTCCTCTTCTCTCCTCTCTTCTCCTCTCCTCTGCGCCCTCCCTCTCCTCTCTCTTTTCTTCTCTCCTCTCCTCTCTCTCTCTCTCCTCTCCTCTCCTCTCCTCTCCTCTCCTCTCTTCTCTTCTCCTCTCTTCTCTTCTCTTCTCTTCTCCTCTCCTCTCCTCTCCTCTCCTCTCCTCTCTTCTCTTCTCTTCTCCCCTCCTCTCCTCTCCTCTCCTTTCCTTTGCTTTCCTTTCCTTTCTTTCCTTTCCTTTCCTTTCATTTCCTCTCCTCTCCTCTTCACCACCTCTCCTCTCCTCTGCGCCACCTCTCCTCTCCTGTCCTCTCCTCTCTTCTCTTCTCTTCTCCTCTCCTCTCCTTTGTGCCTCCTCTCTTTTCCTCTCTTCTCCTCTCCTCTGCGCCTCCTCTCCTCTCTTCTCTTCTCTCCTCTCCTCTCCTCTCCTCTCTTCTCTTCTCCTCTCCTCTCCTTTCCTTTCCTCTTCTCCCCTCTGCGCCTCCTCTCCTCTCTTCACTTCTCCTCTCCTCTCCTCTCCTCTCCTCTCTTCTCTTCTCTTCTCTTCTCTTCTCCTCTCCTCTCCTTTCCTCTTCTCCACTCTCCTCTGCGCCTCCTCTCCTCTCTTCTCCTCTCCTCTCCTCTGTGCCACCTCTCCTCTCCTCTGCGCCACCTCTCATCTCCTCTCCTCTCTTCTCTTCTCTTCTCTTCTCCTCTCCTCTCCTGTGTGCCTCCTCTCCTCTCTTCTCCTCTCCTCTCTTCTCCTCTCCTCTCCTCTCTTCTCCTCTCTTCTCCTCTCCTCTGCGCCTCCTCTCCTCTCCTCTCCCCTCTCCTCTCCTCTCCTCTCCTCTCCTCTCCTCTCCTCTCCTCTCCTCTCTTCTCTTCTCTTCTCTTCTCTTCTCTTCTCTTCTCTTCTCCTCTCCTCTCCTCTCCTCTCCTCTCCTCTCCCTCTCCTCTTCTCTTCTCTTCTCTTCTCTTCTCTTCTCCTCTCTCTCTCCTCTCCTCTCCCTCTCCTCTCCTCTCCTCTCCCTCTCTTCTCTCTCTTCTTCTCCCCTCCTCTCCTCTCCTCTCCTCTCCTTTGTGCCTCCTCTCATCTCCTCTCTTCTCCTCTCCTCTGCGCCCTCCTCTCCTCTTTTCTCTTCTCTCCTCTCCTCTCCTCTCCTCTCCTCTCCTCTCCTCTCCTCTTCTCTTCTCCTCTCCTCTCCTCTCCTCTCCTCTCTTCTCTTCTCTTCTCTTCTCTTCTCCTCTCCTCTCCTCTCCTCTCCTCTCTTCTCTTCTCTTCTCTTCTCTTCTCCTCTCCACTCCTCTCCTCTCCTCTCTTATCTTCTCTTCTCTTCTCCTCTCCTCTCCTCTCCTCTCCTCTCTTCTCTTCTCTTCTCTTCTCCTCTCCTCTCCCCTCTCTTCTCTTCTCTTCTCCCCTCCTCTCCTCTCCTCTCCTCTCCTCTCCTTTGTGCCTCCTTTCTTCTCCTCTCTTCTCCTCTCCTCTGCGCCTCCTCTCCTCTCTTCTCTTCTCTACTCTCCTCTCCTCTCCTCTCCTCTCCTCTCTTCTCTTCTCCTCTCTTCTCTTCTCCTCTCCTCTCCTCTCCTCTCTTCTCTTCTCTTCTCTTCTCCCCTCCTCTTACCTTTGCTTTCCTTTCCTTTCCTTCCTTTCATTTCCTCTCCTCTCCTCTGCACCACCTCTCCTCTCCTCTGCGCCACCTCTCCTTCCTCTCCTCTCCTCTCCTCTTCTCTTCTCTTCTCTTCTCTTCTCCTCTCCTCTCCACTCCTCTCCTCTCCTCTCCTCTCTTCTCTTCTCTTCTCTTTCTCCTCTCCCTCTCCTCTCCTCTCCTCTCCTCTCCTCTCCTCTCTTCTCTTCTCTTCTCTTCTCTTCTCTTCTCCTCTCTCCTCTCCTCTCCTCTCCTCTCCTCTCTCTTCTCTCTCCTCTCTCTCCTCTCCTCTCCTCTCCTCTCCTCTCCTCCTCTCCTCTCCTATCCTCTCTTCTCTTCTCTTCTCTTCTCCTCTCCTCTCCTCTCCTCTCTTCTCTTCTCTTCTCTTCTCTTCTCCTCTCCTCTCTTCTCTTCTCTTCTCCCCTCCTCTCCTCTCCTCCTCTCCTCTCCTTTGTGCCTCCTCTCTTCTCCTCTCCTCTCCTCTCCTCTGCGCCTCCTCCTCTCCTCTCTTCTCTTCTCTCCTCTCCTCTCCTCTCCCTCTCTTCTCTTCTCTTCTCCTCTCTTCTCTTCTCCTCTCCTCTCCTCTCCTCTCCTCTCCTCTCTCTTCTCTTCTCTTCTCCCCCTCCTCTCCTCTCCTCTCCTTTCCTTTGCTTTCCTTTCCTTTCCTTTCCTTCCTTTCATTTCCTCTCCTCTCCTCTGCACCACCTCTCCTCTCCTCTGCGCCACCTCTCCTCTCCTGTCCTCTCCTCTCTTCCTCTTCTCTTCTCTTCTCCTCTCCTCTCCTTTGTGCCTCCTCTCTTCTCCTCTCTTCTCCTCTCCTCTGCGCCTCCTCTCCTCTCTTCTCTTCTCTCCTCTCCTCTTCTCTCCTCTCTTCTCCTCTCCTCTGCGCCTCCTCTCCTCTCTTTTCTTCTCTCCTCTCCTCTTCTCTCCTCTCCTCTCCTCTCCTCTCCTCTCCTCTCTTCTCTTCTCCTCTCTTCTCTTCTCTTCTCTTCTCCTCTCCTCTCCTCTCCTCTCCTCTCTCCTCTCTCTCTCTTCTCTTCTCTCCTCTCCCTCCTCTCCTTTGCTCTCCTTTCCTTTGCTTTCCTTTCCTTTCTTTCCTTTCCTTTCCTTTCATTTCCTCTCCTCTCCTCTTCACCACCTCTCCTCTCCTCTGCGCCACCTCTCCTCTCCTGTCCTCTCCTCTCTTCTCTTCTCTTCTCCTCTCCTCTCCTTTGTGCCTCCTCTCTTTTCCTCTCTTCTCCTCTCCTCTGCGCCTCCTCTCCTCTCTTCTCTTCTCTCCTCTCCTCTCCTCTCCTCTCTTCTCTTCTCCTCTCCTCTCCTTTCCTTTCCTCTTCTCCCCTCTGCGCCTCCTCTCCTCTCTTCACTTCTCCTCTCCTCTCCTCTCCCTCCTCTCTCTCTTCTCTCTCCTCTCTTCTCTTCTCTTCTCTTCTCCTCTCCTCTCCTTTCCTCTCCTCTTCTCCACTCTCCTCTGCGCCTCCTCTCCTCTCTTCTCTTTCTCCTCTCCTCTCCTCTGTGCCACCCTCCCTCTCCTCTCCCACCTCTCATCTCCTCTCCCTCTTCTCTCTTCTCTCTTCTCTTCTCCTCTCCTCTCCTGTGTGCCTCCTCTCCCTCTCTTCTCCTCTCCTCTCTCTCTCTCCTCTCCTCTCCTCTCTTCTCCTCTCTCTCTCTCCTCTCCCTCTCCTCTTCTCTTCTCTTCTCTCCTTCTCTTCTCTTCTCTCTCCTCTCCTCTCCTCTCCTCTCCTCTCCTCTCTCTCCTCTCCTCTCTTCTCTTCTCTTCTCTTCTCTTCTCTTCTCTTCTCTTCTCTTCTCCTCTCCTCTCCTCTCCTCTCCTCTCCTCTCTTCTCTTCTCTTCTCTTCTCTTCTCTTCTCTTCTCCTCTCCTCTCCTCTCCTCTCCTCTCCTCTCCTCTCCTCTCCTCTCTTCTCTTCTCTTCTCCCCTCCTCTCCTCTCCTCTCCTCTCCTTTGTGCCTCCTCTCATCTCCTCTCTTCTCCTCTCCTCTGCGCCTCCTCTCCCTCTCTTCTTTTCTCTCTCTCTCCTCTCCTCCTCCTCTCCTCTCCTCTCCTCTCCTCTCTTCTCTTCTCTTCTCTTCTCTTCTCTTCTCCTCTCCTCTCCTCTCCTCTCCTCTCCTCTCTCTCTCTTCTCTTCTCTTCTCTTCTCCCCTCCTCTCCTCTCCTCTCCTTTCCTTTGCTTTCCTTTCCTTCCTTTCCTTTCCTTTCATTTCCTCTCCTCTCCTCTGCACCACCTCTCCTCTCCTCTGCGCCACCTCTCCTCTCCTGTCCTCTCCTCTCTTCTCTTCTCTTCTCTTCTCCTCTCCTCTCCTCTCCTTTGTGCCTCCTCTCTTCTCCTCTCTTCTCCTCTCCTCTGCGCCTCCTCTCCTCTCTTCTCTTCTCTCCTCTCCTCTCCTCTCTTCTCTTCTCTTCTCCTCTCCTCTCCTTTCCTTTCCTCTTCTCCCCTCTGCGCCTCCTCTCCTCTCTTCACTTCTCCTCTCCTCTCCTCTCCTCTCCTCTCCTCTCTTCTCTTCTCTTCTCTTCTCTTCTCCTCTCCTCTCCTTTCCTCTTCTCCCCTCTCCTCTGCGCCTCCTCTCCTCTCCTCTCTTCTCCTCTCCTCTCCTCTGTGCCACCTCTCCTCTCCTCTGCGCCACCTCTCATCTCCTCTCCTCTCTTCTCTTCTCTTCTCTTCTCCTCTCCTCTCCTGTGTGCCTCCTCTCCTCTCTTCTCCTCTCCTCTCCTCTCTTCTCCTCTCCTCTCCTCTCTTCTCCTCTCTTCTCCTCTCCTCTGCACCTCCTCTCCTCTCTTCTCCTCTCTCCTCTCCTCTCCTCTCCTCTCCTTTCTTCTCTTCTCTTCTCTTCTCTTCTCTTCTCCTCTCCTCTCCTCTCCTCTGCGCCTCCTCTCCTCTCTTCTCCTCTCCTCTCCTCTCCTCTGCTCTCCTCTGCAACACCTCTCCTCTCCTCTGCGCCACCTCCTCCTCCTCCCTCTCTCTC